>NW_006238916.1:9430271-9528228 GCF_000375325.1 Capsella rubella | reverse complement strand
ACAAAAGCACTTGCAAAAACCCTACTGTACACCCACCACCTTCACGCAAAAGAGGGAGACCAAGGAAGCATTTGGTAAGTTTGATGGTATTTTCATTCACATATATGCTTGTTATTTGTATATGAATCATGTTGTTGATTATGAATGGGGATATGCTAGGATAATGATGATCCATGGAGCATACACAATGCACCAAGGCGGTGGGAGCAAGCTCAAAGTCAATCCACACCAACTGTCTCTCAAAGCCAATCCACACAAAACCCTCAGCATTCTAGTGCTCCTCCAGCAGCTAATCCAAGTGGCACAGGCAAGGCTCGTGGACGTCCTCCTGGAGTTAAAAATGGAGAAGGGAAAGGTCGTAGCAAAGCTCGTGGGAAGGGTCGTGGAAAAGGATCAGATGCTCCTAAGCCCCCTATCTACTTTATGTCTCCATGGACTGACAAAGTCTTTGATGTTTGGCAACCTAAAAATAAATAGGCTAGTATTTTCTTAGGTTCTTATTAACCTTGTAGGATGATGTTTTGGTGGGATCTTTGGTTGTTTTTGGTCAGATCCTTGTATGTTTTAAACTAAACGGCTAAAATGTTGGATCAATCGGAATGTTTTCATTTTTTTGGAAATCGGATGGTTACAGACGCTTGAATTCAACTCACAGACAACAAACAAGACAGGTTCAAACATACAATAAACTACAAGAACAACAACACAAGCCAAATTACTTCTTCCCCATTGCAAGTATCATCGCAATTACAAGAATGAAACTTCCCCAAGACAACACAATGAACTGCCTCAGCAATTTTTCCCTCTCATTACATGCCTTCACTTCATTTTCTAGCTGATACTTCTCTTGCTCATCTTTGTTAACTAAAACGCTATTCATATCTGTCAAACCTTGTTCATTAGTGGCCTGTACAGATTCTTTGAACACCTTCATTTCGTCTTTCAGCTGACGAATCTCATCTCTAGCTTCTAATAAGCTCACCTTCTGCCAACCATAAGGCTTATCTTCATCTGCCCAGTTGACAAAACCATGAACACCACATCTGATAAATCTTCTTCCCGGATTATCGTTTGTCCATGATTTGATAATCGATGTAGCTCTACCACAGTAGCAATTAGGACCCCAGTTCCGACTAGCTGAATTAGCATCAGACCCATAGCTTTGGCTCCCCATTCTCTCGATTTCCTAGCAAAAGAAGAGAGAAATTCGATTAGGGTTTATAGATCCCAAATCGATTTGGGGAAATAAGAAAAGGACACTGTAGTCTTTTGTTAACCCCAATTTCCCACGTTTTGTTAACCATGCTCGGTTTACTCATTCCATCGATGTCATTAACGTCCTTTAAGCGGTTTGTTCAATCAGACAAATTTTTAATATTTATTGTATTAAATAGATAACGTTTAATAAATCAGGTATTTTGTTTCCAATCCAAAAACATTGGGTATTAAACGTCCAAATTAAAATTACATGGAGATTTTTTATGGAATTTTCCCTAAAAAGTAGTATCAGAAGAATCTGTGAGACTTTTTTGCGTCATACCTTTTTTTTGTAGTTGTAACAGGTAAGCTCTGAGGATAAAGTAATAATTTAATACTACTCGTAGAGAGTGACTCTATTATTTTATTAGTATTATCAAAAAGAAAAAAAGAGTTTCGAGGAAAAGGTCAAAAATGCAACAATAATAATTGAAGAAATATAGTTTAATTAAATGATCTAACACATGCAATGTTCATCATTCAGTGAACCAAATTTTTCTTTTTTAA
The DNA here is from genome assembly GCF_000375325.1 of Capsella rubella. Taxonomy (NCBI): domain Eukaryota; kingdom Viridiplantae; phylum Streptophyta; class Magnoliopsida; order Brassicales; family Brassicaceae; genus Capsella; species Capsella rubella. The sequence continues at coordinate 9,526,464 of NW_006238916.1, read as the reverse complement.
AAAAAAATTTAATATTTTTCTTCTTTATTGGATCTTCCTTAGCTTTTCAACTTTTCGAGTGTGTTATCTTTCTTTTTTTGGAAACTTTTTGTTTGCCTTTTTTCCATTTTTGTCTTTTTGCTCTTACATTTTTTTTCGGTTTGTACAGAGAAATGCAAGAATATTTCAGATTTTCTGCATTTTCAGATCTGCTTTTACACACATTTTTCTTTAAAAAAGATCGAAATAATCAAAAATGGATCCCCTTACATAAACGACGACTAATGAAAATGCAAATTGTTTCACGCATCTAATCCTATTTACCTTCTTTGGATTAATTTTATTATAAAAGGAACGACGAGTCGACGACTAATGAAAGAAAGAATAAAATATACTTTTAAACTTTATTAATCTTCATTATTTATCTATCAAATAAATATATCTATAATTGCTACATAAATCACCCCTCCCGTTTACCATACACATAATGACATAAACATAAAAACAAAACTAAAGAGTAAAAAAAAAAAAAAAAACTATAAACACCTTTCTTTCCCTTTGTTTTTACTGTTTTTTACCCCTAACTGTTTTCCCTTTTTTCCCCCGCCAAAACCAGTTGAGACATATTTACATCCCTGTCCTTCCACAGTTCCAATGCAACAGCAACAACAAGAAAACACTCCCCATCTCTGTTCTCAATTCCTCAACTCATTCATACTGCCAATGTAATACTTGTCGGCAGTAAATCACCGGCGTTACGTTCGCTGGAATCTTCATCTAGCTCCAGCCGAGCTACTGTTCTGTCACCGTAAGTACCAGAAGACGACACTCTAGCCTTAAGCTGGCTCAACACCGGAACAATCGCCTTTTCTATCCATTCCTCTAGCTCTGTCTGCCCTAACCACACTCCGCTCAATATTCTCTGAAGAGCCTCTTCTTCAATTTCTATCGACAACGATTCGCCTACTATTGTTTCGAATCTCTCGGATAATGTTTCTGTGATTCTACGCCTCACAGCTCCAAAATCAACTGCCCGAAATGCTACCGCATCGTCTACACGGCTGACAAAATCGTGGAACGCAAATGGAACGCATTGCAGTGACAGCTTTCCACTGAATCCTTGCTCTTCTTGATCATTATCTGTTGTTAGATCGCTTGTATTATGTGAACCATCATCCGTATCTGCTGCTTGGTTCAAATCGAAAGATAATCCCGATCCATGTTCTTTCTTCAGTTTCGTCAGCCTCTCCTCGTCGTTACACAGCCAACTCGCTCGTCGTTTCCCAAATTTTTCCCGCATGCACAACCTCAAACGCCAGGTTTCACTCGCCATATCCCGGAGTTTTGCTTCATTGTCAAGGAACGACGTTTTGGTCTCTGCAAAATGCCAGCTTGCTGTCATAACAAAGATCACGTTTCCCAAACTGATCTCACGCCCGTGCGAGTCACGAATTCTGCCTCTATCCATCGCCTGTTTTATGCTTCCACGCACCAACATGTCCGCCTCGTCAATATCTTCAAGTAAGATAACAGAAAACGGACTCCTCTTAACAGTTTCTGCAATCTTATCCAACGCGGTTTTACCACGGAAACTAGGATTTCCATCCCCAGCATCCTGTCTCGAGCCAAGCTGAATCATAATTGGATTTGTCCCGTACACAAGGGAAGACAGAGCTGACACCATTTTTCTCTTCCCAACTCTATCCGGTCCAGAAAACAGTAACCAGACATCTCCCTTTGATAAAACACCACGTCGTTTCCCATTCCCCAGTTTGCATTGACTAACTGTTGCAGCCACGGCAGCGGCTGCATCGTTCTGCCACCAAACTTTCTCGGTCATTCCCTTCAAGAGCTTCTTAAATAAATCAATGTCTAATGAATTCCCAAGATTCTCCTTCTGCAAAACATTGATCTTATTGTTGTTCTCCACTGATTCAGAAGATATGCAGCCAAGAAAGTCTCTCACTTGCACATCCCCAGCTTTCTCTGAATCCTGAAATACACAAACGCAAGTATTTTAACATCAGGTTTCTGTTTTTGAACAATAAACAATTCCATTCACAGTAAAAAAATATTCAAATCGACAAACCTCTGCTCGTCCAAGAACAAGATCTGTCTGAACCGGGCTCCCTGGAGGACTCTTCTTCTTGGCCTGCTCAATCATCAAAGAGTTCATAGGCTTCAACTGTACCCTCTCACGCAACTCTCTATTGGGCTGTAACTTAGGCTGCAGCGGCTGACGAAGAAGCATATTAGGACCATAAGAAGAGGTTGTTGTCAACGTTATAGGAACTGGAATCGGAACAATCCTCTCGTTCTTGTTATGAAAGCTAGGATGAAGACGCGCACACGCATCATTCCATTTCTTCTGCACTTCTTCAATCTTTGCCTGCTGTAATTAAAAAAAAATTCAAACCATTAGGAACTAATCAAGCTATGATCTTGCAATCATATCATAAAGCCATTGCTGTTGTACAAAGAGAAGATTCAAAAACCACAACTTACCGGTAAACGATCAACCGGTTTAGCTTTCAACAGCCACTGTGGCAACTGTTTCTGCTGAGCTACTTCAGATTTAACCTCCGGAGAAGATACTGAATCAATCTCAGCGAGTTCTCGCTCGTAACTCTGCAAACACTGTGGACAACATTTCAATGCCCTATTTGCAGGCACAAAGCTCTTCAATGGCGTGAATGATTCCAAATTGTTCGCAAGCCTGAACCAAAACATCAATCATGCTGAGAAAAAACCATAAAAAGCTGAGATTTTATTTACCAAAAACGAAACTTTAACACAACCCACCTCGGGAAAACGCCAGACGCCGGAGCTTTCGCTGCTACGGACACAGCTTGAAGATCCCAATCAGTCTCCATTGATGGATGATAAACTTGACACCTTAGATAAGTCTCACACGTCGCTGTTCCAATAAACCAGAGTCTCCCTTCAAATTTCTCCAAAAGCCTCCGTAGCTCCGCCACCGCCGTCCTCCCAACCTCCACCGCAAGTGTAGCCGGCGGTTGCGCAGAGCTCTGTTGCTCCACAAGCCATTTCAAGTCTCCAAGATCGAGAATTATACCACCACTAGGATCAGAATTCTTAATCCGGGTCTCAAGCAACCCATCTAATTCTCTGATTCTCGCTGCCTTATCCGAATTGATCTCCTCTAAATGAATCACCTTTGAGTTCTTCACCGCTAAATTCCCAACTTCTCCGACCTCAATTTTCTTAAAGATCTCGCGAATCACCCGACCCGGCTCCGAATCTCCAACCAAAACCGGGTTTTTCTTCTTCGCCCGACCCAATATATCCATAACCTTGTCCACATCATCGTTCTTATTAACCCCTGACTGCGCCGACGAAGCGCTCTGCTGCAAATGTGGGTTGAGATACGAATTCCGGGTCACCGGAGCTCCTCCTCCAACGGGTCTAAAATTCAACCCGACGGAAGAAACAGTCGGAATCGGCGCCGGAGTAGAGGAATTGTTCAGCGACTGTTCAATCGTAGCTTTAACAGCGGGGCTCGAAAAGCTAGCTTCTCTCATAACCCGACTGACACTCGGATCATCCAAAATCGAGATAATGAGCTGCTCGAGCTCGACTTTAACGGCCAACAAGGGTTGCTGTTGCTGCTCGGGACAGCCGCGGCGCTGATGAGCTTGAGCTCGTTTAAGCGCCGCCATAAGGGCGTTAGAGATGGGAGGATCATTAGCAGGGGTGGCGGTAGCAGTAGGGAGACGCTCTAAGGCGACGCTGAAGCAGAGCTCGAGGGCTCGGCACTGAAGGGGGTGGGAAGAATTGGGGTGAGATCGGATGCAGGCTCGTCGGAGAAAGCCAGCGGGAGAGGCTAAAAGAGTGGCAGCGACGTGGAGAGGAGTGGTTTGGCCGTGATTACGACGGGCGGCCTCGGAGATAGATTGGTTTAAAACGGTGGCAGCCTCCGGCGTAAGAGTCTGTTGAATCGTACTTAAACCAGCTCTCATCTCGTTCTTCTTCTTCCACTTTTGTGTGTTGTTGTGTAATTTCTCTCTCTCTCTCTCTCTCTCTTTCTTCAATTATATGTGGGGAATTAAAAAATTGGGGGAAAAAATTGTTATAAAAATCGAATCTTTATTAGTATTAGAGTAATGAAAGAATTGAATCTTTAGAGTTGGGTTCTCTCAATTATTCAGACAAAGGGTTATGAATGAATGAAGTGGCTTTCTTCTGAAATTTTTCCGATCGAGGGGGATTCAAAACAAAAAAAGGGTATGAATATGTTTATAGATAGGAGGAATTTGCCTGAAACTCTCATTCAAAGAATATCCCACCGGCCAAAAAAGATGAAAAGGCTTTAGATAGGTTTTATAAGACAATGAGGAAATAAAGGTCTCCAAGACTATTTTTTTTATATATTATAAAAGAAAAAGAAAATAATATTATTTATTGGGAGAAGTAGACAAATTGGGATTTCAAATGGATCACAAAAAATGGCTTTTTAGAAAGAGATTAAATTTTTAATATAAAAAATAAGAAAATGAGAAAAAAGGAAGGAGCTTTCGGATCCAACAAATTGAAGATAAAAAAGAGTAAATACAGAAAGGTGTTGTGGGGGAGAAGATAGTTGCAGAGTGAAAGAAAATTCAAAGTTAAAAGGTTAGAAGAAGAAGAAGAAGAAGAAGAAGAAGGAAGAGAAGTGAATGATACTTCTCTCTTTCTAGCTCGCTTTTTAATTATAAAAGGTGTATGTATTTATGTATCTCTGCCTCTTTACTTCTAATTTTTAATATATATATCAATGCCCAAAAAAAAGAAAAAAAATCTATACAATAAAAAAAAAGGGAGTATGTTTTGATATATACGCCAAAAATCAATTAACAGGTATAATAAATGTAAAATAAATAATAATTGTCGAAGTATTTATAGTATTGAATTTTCTTATTGGTTTCGTTCCATTTATAGCGGCTAGGTTTTTTTTTTTTCTGAAGTTTGAGCCATCAGACGAACAGGTTTGGTCTGGAGTACAAGCTATAGCTAGTAGCTACTACCTACTTGACAAAGTATTAGACCATTAACTTTCTTAAGTGAAACTGGATTTTCTTTTTAATGTCACATTTATATCTTTTTAAGCCACCAAAATTATTAGATTTTCGCTTATGCTTATAAAAAATTAAAACATTGTTGTACATCATTTATAAGCAATACTAGATATTTTTCTTTAGTAGTAATATTCACTAGAATGGTCTGCAAAATGTAACTATGAGTCTAGCTTAATTAGCATAGTTCTTAAAATAAAATAAAAAGTTCATGGTTTAATTCGTTTATGTAAATTAAAAAGTAACTTTTCAGTTTCCATTAGCTTAGTTTAGAATATTTAGATTCATTGACGTTGCACCATTATATATATATTAACCTTTTTTTTTGTCTATTTGTGTCTAATAGAGAAACGGAGTGATAACAAAAAAGTCATTAACAAACAAATTTGAGATACGAAAAAAATTCAAAGTCGTCTTATCAAACCGAAAATAAAAGTTAAAGTCATAGCTCAAAACATGGCTTTTTAAGACTTCTAACCAATAAATCTTGATAAATGTCAACTTTTTTAGAATTCAACATTTTCTCCGTGATATATACTTTTTAGAAACAAAATTTCCAAAAGTAAATTAACAAGGAATCCTTTTTTATTTTTATTTTTGCATGAGTCTAAAGCAGGTACTGCTTGTGTTCATGAGATGTCCATGGCAATTCAATTCACGTGATATATCACATATAGTTTACACACTTTAAAAGAACAATTAGTAGGTGGAAGTAGGTAAATATAATATCTAGACGTTTTAAATGTACAAGGATATGGTTTTTAATGGGTTTAGAAAAAAATTATATATGTATGGTCTTTGGTTTGGAATCGTGACGATTACAAGAAAACAAACAAAGAGGGCACCGTAGATACTTTGTATTTAGGATCTGCAACAGGAAACTAGTAATTATATTAATTTTGTAAGGACATTAAAACAAAAATATAAAGTGTCGTTATGTAAAAGGTACAAAATTAAAGTCTTACCAAAGTCAATACGCGTTTTAAAAGTTAGACATGATATTTATATTTATACGTTTACTTTGAGCTAGTCATATAATTTTTTTTAACTTGGACATATCTATCACACTTTAAACTAAGCGTTGACTACCTTTACTTGTGTTCAAAAGTATGTAAAACTGAGTTATTAAGGTAATTAACAGACTCAGCATATTAATTTTTAATTTGCCAAGATAACTCGTTTTCATTTTATGGTAACTAATTCGGTTTTCTTTCTATCCAAAAATGCATTCACTTCTAGCAACCTAGCCTCCGAGCCGAGCACTTCATGATGCCGTATGACGAAAAACAACTCTAATTAAAGTTTTGACGATGATGTATGAACTGTGACGGTATAAAGTATATGTCAAGATTACTACACAGTAGTGTTTCACTAAACCTGTAATAATAATGATAACAACGAGTTAATGACACAACGTAACGTCCTTAGAATTTTACTCTTTGCAAAGTGGCCAATGACCAGATGATATAGTGATTACATGCATATCTTCGCATTAGGCTTATCACATTGAAGCTAATGTATATATGACAAAAGAAAGAGATATGCTTAATGCAATTGTATCTTTTAAAAAAAAAGAGTTCCCGTAATTTGTATCCTATGAATTTGTATGATTATCTTAGATAGATAGGATGCGAGGTAGTAAAGTAACTATGAAACTTGCAATCGATGATTTCTCGTGTGCTCTCTCAATAAAATTAAAAAGCTGTCGTGACTCTCATTATTTTCGTGCGAGTAAAGGCTTAAAAGTTAAAACTATTACTTTCTCTATACGTCGATTAAAAAAAAAGGAAAAAAAAAAGACTAGTCCAAATATAATATGAATTTCATCGTTACACTTGATGGCAATAGTAGATCTTACGGTATTAAGTTGTTAACAGTAAAAGGATAATTACTTTTTGGTAGGCGTTGTTAAATAGTACTAGAAAAATAAAATAAATCTACTTTTTGGTAAGCTAATAAATTAATCAAGAAACACTTTCATTAATTAATTAAATAAAAATACCTTAAAGGCCACAAAAATTATGATGTCCCCTTTTGGTAACGCATGCTCTCTTTTGCCTTTCCCTTTACGCATTTTTTTTTCTTTGTTTATTATTAGCTCGCAATTTTGCAATCTTTTTACTATGAAAATGTAAAACAATAAAAAAATTAAAAAAAACTAGTAGAACTTAGCAGAATTATAAGTTTGTAACTGTTGAGTGTAGTGATCTTTTAATATATATACAATATTGCATGAAAATTTGGCAGCAGCTACACCAAGATGCAATGACTCTGGTGATATTCTTTATATCGTAAACTAGTAGTGTGTTTAATTTAAAGTATTATAACCGTTATGAAAAGGAGTGAAGATGAGATTGGGGTGGTGCGGGTGAAAAAGGCCAACGCGTGATATTGCTTCTTCGACAATCACCTTTTTTTCCTAATTATTAGCATCAATTTATAAGTTTTACTTTATCTTTCTCGTTTCATTACGATGATGATGTGAAAAAATTTAGGCTTTTTGTTTCCAATTTCATTTCTCGAAGATAATAAAAAGTCAAACAAACCTTTTATGCACGCTACAACTTTGAAAATATAGGTTTTCTAATTTTATGGGATTTCCATACGTGTGCATATATTTTATTTCATGACAGCATGAGACATGTTAAGTTAATTAAGTGGCATTGTTTATGTTTATCAATGGAGTGTAACTTCAAATTTTGGGGTCTTTTTGCGTATAATATATAATTAGATAAGAAACATGTTGTAAAACTTATACGTGTATGATTCTTTCGGAAGCAATATATCTGGATATTATGATTACAAACTAGCTAGATTATACATGTGTGTGTAATATAAACATTATACACTAGAAAGAAAGAAAGAATCTTGCTTTTCACACACGAGTTCTACTTTTGATTTTGAAGTCAAAAACGTTGTCGGTGCGCATTGAGAAAGTTGTGATTAAAATCAAAAAGATGAAAGCTTTTTTACTTAGAACTTTCTCGCTTTCTCACAAAGTCTCAATGATAGATGAATGGAAGAATGGAATGATGAGAAAGGAAAATGTGATATTATAATCATTTTTTCTTGTCTTATGAGTAATTATTATTTTAACTAGCTTTACTTACACATGCACTTGTGAAATAGTATGTTTACACATTTTGAGCACCATCGTGTCATCTTCTAGGTCAAGCTTTTACCCAACACAACTAAACCAATCACTCAAAACAAAAGTGTTCTTTTCAACTCTCATACCCACCTCTTCTCTCTCTCTCTCTCTCTCTCATTATTTTAATTTATTACGCAAGTCAATCATCCTGACTTTGGAAATTCTTAAGTATTGTTACATTAATGATTAACATGAATAAACTCTAAGCAAGTCAATCATCCTAAGGTTGGATGATGAAAATAATATGTAAGATATTACACATGCTGAACAACTGCAACGGTCGATTCGTTTGGTCCATATGGATCTGGTAGCTAAGACTTGGTGTTGGATACTAACGCGTATCGTACCATTTCGAAGATATAACAAGCTAGAGCTGAAGACAAAATTAAATTTGATTTCGGTCAAAACTATTAGGTTTTTTTTTTGTTCCCTATTCATTATTTTTCTTGTGGCTTAGACAATGGGAAAAGGGTACTCCTCATATAATGCCAATATTGAAATAGACATAATTATAAAAACGAAATTAAATCAAGCAAAAAAAGATGAATATTGGTTTCTTTCCTTTAGGTGAAATTAAGGCTTTCACATTATAATAACGTGTCTTCCATTGACCTTATCCTACTTCGATCAATCAATAAGGCAGAGATTTAGATGTGCTCTACAATTAAAAATTTGACTTTTAGAACAAATTTAATTATTGAAGTATGCATATATACTGTTCGCCACTACACTACTAAAACGTAGTTTGCGTTAATAATCCGTTGGTTATGAAGTGACGCAGGATTTTAAATTTTTCACATATTATACATATGAAAAAACTATGTATCGTTTACATTGGCTATATGAAGATCTTATAAAAGAAATAAATAATGTCTATACGAATTAGTACATGCTTTGATCTAAATACTTTTTTTTTTGCACTAGAAAACACTTGTGAATTTGATAAGTTTTATCTAATGGTTTTACGTAACAAACACTAAACACACTTAGTTTCACCAGCCTTTTAGAATGTGACTCTTTTGCGAGAAAAAATAAAAATAAAAATAAAGAGAGAATGTGATTGTACCGTGCTCGTTTCGAGTTCTTAAGTCATGGTTTTCACAAATGTGTCTACAAATGTTTGTGATGTGGCAGCACAGACACTTTCCTCCACATACATATTCACAATCATTACTTATTCGTGCCTTTTTTCTTTTGAAGTATGAACAATGTATTTATTCATATCTCTCATATATATTTTTGTATACAACACGAATCTTGTTTTGTCTCATGTTCAAGTTCAAATGCACAACAGTTGTAACCATTTCTTGATGTCTTTTCAACGTATGTTTTTTTTATCACGAATAATTTATAAAGATTGGTTCGACAGAGGTCAAACTGTATGATCTATATAAACGTGTAACAACTTTATAGAAGTTATTATTTTGATACAGTTTGTTTGAATCTATATAAACGTGTAACAACCTTATGTTCGATACTATGAACATAAAAAAAAAAATCGGAATCAAATGCGGCAACATTGTTTCACATCATAAAGTGGAGAAGTCTTACTTATCTTATGTCCACCACAAAACCATACTACTTTGAATATATAGTTTCCCTCTTTCATATGCGTTACAAATAGAGCATCCACCTTTTCTGTGATCACCATATTTTGAATATTTCCGCATTCGTTAACTCATTTATTTACAAATTAAAGTTTCAGTAAAAGAAGGAATCATAATAAAAACTCACTGGCTTCATATGACCCTGTTTTAGGTTTTCCCACTACGTATGGTATGACCCATGTAAAGTAACTATACTTTTCATTATTTCATATACATTGATGTAGGAGCATTTAACATACATTTTTATAATCAGTTGTGTCTTTCATAATATATATAAGCTGGATCATATAACGCAAAACAAGAAATAAATGCTAAGTGTGTGTTTGATTGATTTGGATCATATGGCCTTCCTTGATGCTTATCTTTAGGCACATTCATTACATAAAACAAAAAATTAGGTGATTATTTATTTATTCAGTCCCCAAGGGACCATCGCAACCACACAAAAAAATCTATTCATCTTTAATTTTCAATTGAATAGAAATCCATACAAAATAATGTTTTTGTCTATTAAAAGATTTTCTTGAACATAACAGCCTCGAATGTAATTGCAAAATAAAATGACAAAAGCCAAAACTCATAAATTATATATAAGATATCTAGATTATAAATCCGATTGTGACTATGTTTTTAAGTTTGTAATATGTACTGTAATTCATATTCTGTTTTCACTTTTTTCTTAATTATGTATATGTCAAAGATTTTATGGTTCATCAACATCAAACCCATCACAAGTCTTTTTTTTTTTTTTTTTTTTTTGACAACCATCACAAGTCTTCTAATACAGTTTGAGACATTTAGTTATATATCGAGCAATGTCTAGCTATACGAAATGAGAGATCGGCATTTATACATTGACTAGAACATGATCTAATAAATACTTTTTAAGAAATAATAATTGGTCCCATCTTGCACACTTGTTTCCCATTCTATCGAGTTGGAACATGTCTGGAAATTTATTTGTATTTTGATATATTTGTATTTGGAACATTCAACCATATATATATATATATATATATATATATATATATCTAACATACAATCATATATAATAAGAATGTAAATGAACTTTTTGATTGAATATAAAAACAAATAAAAGAAAATGAGGAGTAGCTTTGATTTGTTCTTTTGGTCATCAATGCATGTGGGCTTATCTTCGGCTCAATAATAGCATTCATCAGTAAACAAAAAAATAAAATAAAATAAAAAAATGTTGTTGTTTCGATCATTCGATCAAAAAAAGACTACTACAACTCCCGAAATTCCCGCCGGGCATGTAACACATTGGATTCATCCATTTATTAATTTCTCCAAAAGTATCATTACACTATTTCTACAATTTCTTTTTTTTTTATATATACTGTATTTTTTAGTCGGTACCTTTTTTTTTTTTGTAAAATAACAATAAAAGTCTTATATGGCGACAAAAAAAAGAAAGAATACGTATGCGTATTTATCTGCAAGTATCCCAACGCGGCACATGCATTTTAAAAATATACACACTTATATCTCGTCCACACACATAATTATAGTATAATGTCTAGTAATGAAGTAAAAGAAAACAAAAGTTGTGATAAAAATATATATAACAAAATGGTTTGCCGTTATAAATTGCACTGTACCTAGACACATTCGTATTAAGACATAAGCCATGGTATTTTCCGTATTCTATTTGCGGCTAGCTAGGCGGTTTCATGATTTAATTTTTACGCAACACCACATCTTTTTAAATAATGTTAAAAATCTCACCTGCTTTTGTCAATCGATTTACTAATTATGATTTATAGTATAATCACTTAGCAGTATAATATTAATCGTTTGTTTATTGGTTGAAAACGAAGGAGTAATTTATAAATCAGTATAGACTTTTTCCATAGCCAAACATGCTTTTCAATTTGTAAATATGATTAGCATTGCCACCACATCGATATGATTTTGTATTTTTTTTAGTGATTGATATTAAACGTATATATGCAGCCGTAACCAGGGGCGGAGGCAATGACCAAGTACAAGGGTCAATTGACCCTGATGAAACTTCAAAATTAGTTGATTTTGGCTTAAAATTATCAAACTGACCCCTGCTAAATTATATAACTGACCCTTATAAATTTTATTTTTTACATTTTGACCCTCATGAATGGAAATTCTACCTCCGCCACTGGCCATAACCGTTCGTAAACATGACGTTCTTCTGATGGTGTTTGCAATTCTAAAGATGTTTATAACACATTTTCTAATGATGTTCCTCGATCTTTTATTTATTATTTTCACTAATACATACGTAATGTACACGGTGCAAAATTACATGATATTTTCGAATATGGAAATAAGTAATCGAAATGGTTTTGTTACTTATTTTCCAGATTTTTTTTTCTTTTAAATAAATGGTATCCATCAATCACATATATTTTTTTTGTTAAGTCGCACCAGATTTAAATACTACTCAACTATACCGACAACGAAGTATTTCGTTTCATTATTATTTTTGGACCATTAGTCTACAATTATTTATTTAAATAATTCTTACATAAATCCATAAATGATAGAATCTTTTTTGGCCAACAAATCCACGATCTATACGTATGAATGATAAAAGTAAATCTCTAACTTATATGACCACGATACATTTTTTATATATCTCCTCAATTATATTATTCATCAACTAGTACTAGTAAGTAGCAACTTTTTTACAAACTCAAATAACCGATCAATCCAATACCATAACTTACAAGTCAAGAAAGAGAACATTCTTTGTTCTTCCGTAAGAAGAAAGTCACACTCCCACATCAATGGTTCACAAACAAAGTCGACCCAAAAAAAAAAAAAAAAACAAAGTCGACCCAAATTTGCTAGATTAATTTAATGTTTTTGGTACATACAAAACCCAAACCCACGTGTCTTCCTCATCATGCATGCTTCACCATGTCGGTATGGCTTCGAATCGAGATATCTGTCGCAGTCTTGAGCACAACATGCTGCGTATTGAGACCACTCAAATGTTATTGATTGAATAAAAAGACATCAAAAGAAACCAAATTAAGTCTTTGTTGATCAAATTTAAATGTCTTGATTATTATACCTTAATCTGTGTCCTGTTATATGTATATGTAACGTGGACATTCCCATCTCCGGCTTCTATAACTGCTGGATACGAAAACTCCATTCCCGGAGAGTCCTCCAACGTTAAAACATCGGTCCAAGAATCACCATCATCTAAAGAAACTCCTACTTTGAGCACTCCTCTTGAGTCTGTGTTGTAAGCAAGCACTAGCCTACCATCTTTTAGCTTGACTCCATCGATACCTATTGGTATTTTTCATCAATAAAATCGCGCTGAAGCAAAGACTATTTATGAAACGTATTTTGTTTTTACTTCAAGAAACCAGAATTTGGGTTTGGGAGTACCGTTGGTACTGCAAAACTCCAGTTCTCACCGCCATCCAAAGATTCTGAGATACAGATTCTGTCAATGCCAGTGAGTGAAGGATCTAAGTAAAACCCGTAATGTCCCAGCTGCGGTTTGGTATGGAACTGGTTGGATCACGCTAAGACTCTTGCCTTGAATGTATATTGGCCCTTGCTTTCTCCATGATCTACCAGCGTCTGAAGTGACCTGTACCAACACATTTCGACGTTAAACCATTGTATCATACTATACTAATATAGAATTCAAACCATATAGTTTTGAAAAACCTCCATCCACGCTCCCCAAGAATTCCAACTTTCAACAGATGATCCGCAAAGGAGAGTCCCATCTTCAAACAAAATAGGCTGCAGAAGAAAAGATAGTAGAAACAAGAAGTTTTAATTCTCTAACCAATACAAAAGATTTAATCTTTATCGAGTAACCGAGTCTGTGCAATGCAACAAGCACCTTGTTTTTAATGGGTCCGAGAATCCCAGGAGGAAGCTGTTCTCTTTCAGTCCAGGTTCTTCCTTTATCATTAGATCGTTTCATGCAACCACTCCATCTGAGCTTTTCACCAAAACACTAAAAAAAATCAAAGAAATGAAACAAAAGAAAAAGAGTTTATTCGTTAAATTGAGAGCACACCATACTTCTGAACCTCCTGGCCTATTTTGTAGAACAATAAGAGCTGTTGAGATGGAAGTTTGAACAAGACAGGGTTCCACATTGGAACTCCTGGCTGTTCATCAACAATAACCGGTGTATCCCACTGACCATCCTGAGAAAACCAATCAATCGTCACACATCATTATGATTCCAACACTCTGAATGATATAGAAGAGAAGACTATCAACTACCTTGAAATGCTGCAACCAGATTTTAACATCAGGTGCTCCTTCCCTGCTGCCTCCGAAATACGCAGCCAAGAAATGATCTTTATCAACCTTTTTCACAAAATATAAACAAACAAAAAAAAAGCTTTAGTTTGGGACTCAATCCATCACTAAAACTATGACAAAGAAAGAAAACTTTGTGGTGGTCTTAACCTCAACAATGGTAGAGGCATGACAACTCTTGAAAGGAGCTGAATTAGCAGGGTATGTGAATGTCTCTAGCACTACTTTGAACTCTGTTTCCGACATCTAAAAATCTCATCACGGATAACATCAGCGTTACTCACTCACTCAAAAGACTCAGGTTTTTCACAAGTTTATAAACAACTACAGATAAATTCAGGCCGAGAAATCAACTTTTTACTACCAGACAGATTAACTTGAAAATTACAACTAACCATCAACAAATACTTGTCTAGTTTCTTGTTTTAACTCCCATGGAAAACGATATTAGATATGAAATCACATCACACATGAAACAGTAGCTAGACTAATATATTGAATAACTATGCATTGTTGTTCTTATCAAATACAGGATCATGCATGAGATCACCTACAAAAGAAATCAAATTTCCAGAAGATGAATTGCATTCAAGTTTCCGCAAATCGGATTCCCAGAAAAATAAAGTCAACGCGATCCAAGTTACAAGTTTCCGAGGAGAACTCTAGATTTCAAGTTTGCAAAGCCCTAAGAACCTAACTTTTGGATAAATAGAGAATTTCTTTTAACAAACATAGACAATGAAGAGAGAGAAGATGAGCTTACCTTAAAAAGTCTCAACCTTTTCAGTTGAGTTGAGTCTACTCTACTTTCAGGTCAGATCCGCCATTAACGTTTTCTTTGTATGAATTTGCAGAGTAAACCTTACCAGGCTTTATTAAATAGGCCTTTCTAAGCCCAATAGGCCCATTTAAATAACAAAAATATATTATTGACAATAATATGGTGGTTAATGTGGAGGGAAAGGGTGTATTTATATATTTGTCCTGAAAATAAGCTCAACGGTCGAAACAGAACAAACAGAGCAAATCTCTGTTTCAATCTCTCTTCCTTCTTTCTTCCGCTAACTAAATTTTGGGTTTTCAGGAATTTTTTATCCTTCCTTTTGATTAAAAAAGAGATCTCCTAACTATCACAAGACAACAACAAAGATTCAAGCTTTCAACAAAAAATCTAGAAATCTCAATATCTGTTGTGTAATTCAAATTTCATATTTTGATTGTTCAACAAGATTATAAAAAGTTTCCATCTTTTTTCTTTTTGGGAGACCGAGAGAAAGAGAGAGATGGACTCACCGCCGTTGATCGGAGATTCATTGACGGCGAGGATGATTCCACGACATTCTTCTCTCGATTCGTTTGGGGCGATGAAAGTCTCCTTATTGGTCAATCTCGCGAGCATAAGAGTCTCTAAAGAAGAGCTTCGTCAAAGAGTCATGCTTCCTAAATATCTCCGCCTCGCTATCCGCGATTGTATCCTCCGTAAAGACGATTCCTCCTCAGCGGGGTCGTCGTCCTCCTCCTCCTCCTCCTCGGTAGACAACAACGATGTAACCCCGGAAGTTCCTCTCATGGTCTTTGTTAATCCCAAAAGTGGTGGTCGTCAAGGTCCTCTCATCAAAGAACGTCTCCAGGATCTTATCAGCCAAGAACAGGTACCACATTCTTATTCTTTGTGGAGGTATTTGGATTTTTGATACTAATTTTGAAAAGTGCAGGTGTTTGATTTAACGGAAGTGAAGCCTAACGAGTTTATTAGATATGGATTGGGTTGCTTAGAGGCATTAGCTTCTCGTGGAGACGAATGTGCTAAAGAGATTCGTGAAAAGATGAGAATTGTGGTACTTCTTTTTTGTTTTGGATTGATTCATCATTAATCCAAAATGTGGAATATGTTCTGTTTTTTTTTGTTGCCACTGGTTTGATCACTCGTTACAGGTTGCAGGTGGAGATGGAACCGTTGGTTGGGTTCTAGGTTGCCTCGGTGAACTCAATTTGCAGAACCGACAACCTGTTCCTCCTGTTTCTATAATGCCACTCGGAACCGGAAATGATCTCTCCAGAAGCTTCGGATGGGTGTGTGAATAAAACAAACTTATTGTCTTAACATGTTACCTTATAAATCTTATGTGTGTTGTAATTAGGGTTAATTTAAAACATTTGGTGTTTACAGGGAGGGTCGTTCCCATTTGCGTGGAAGTCTGCGATAAAACGAACACTTCATCGGGCAAGTATTGCTCCCATAAGCCGTCTAGATAGGTAAAATTGTAATGTAATATAAACAATTTGTTCTTGAGCACTCTACTTGATCTTCTGATGTTGAAGTTATATACTGATGCAGTTGGAATATCATGATTACAATGCCTTCTGGTGAAATTGTGGATCCTCCTTATTCTTTAAAGTCTACACAAGATTGTTACATTGACCAGGTATTGATCAATGATCATCATTACTTAATACACAAAACTAAAACTTTTTTTGTGATGATAAATTAGTCTTTGGTGGGTTGTAATTTAGTGATAACTTTATGTTGAAGGATTTGGAGATAGAGGGAGAGAAGCCTCCAACGACGAATGGTTATGAAGGAGTCTTCTACAATTATTTTAGTATAGGTATGGATGCTCAAGTGGCTTACGGTTTTCACCATTTGCGCAATGAAAAGCCTCACCTTGCAAATGGCCCTATCGCCAATAAGGTCATACTAAAGTCTCTTGATAGTTTGATAATTCTCTCGAAGCAATTTCTTTTTATCAAGAAAGAAAGCTAACGATATGTTGTTGCAGATTATATATTCAGGATATGGTTGCTCTCAGGGTTGGTTCCTCACGCACTGCATGAACGACCCGGGTTTAAGGTTTATACTAACACCAAGACAACATATGTTATAACCTCAAATTGTGATCTAATCCGGTTTGTAAACTTTTTGGGGTTTAGGGGTCTCAAGAACATTATGACATTGCATATAAAAAAGATGGACTCATCCGAGTGGGAGAAAGTACCAGTTCCCAAAAGGTATCAACAGAATTGGAACAAGAACACAATAAATGAGATAAACAAACCTCTTGATTTTGGTATCTAAGTAAATATGTGTGTTTGTTGGTTTTTGGGACCAGTATAAGAGCAGTTGTTGCATTGAATCTACATAGCTATGGAAGTGGAAGAAACCCTTGGGGAAATCTCAAACAAGATTATCTTGAAAAGGTTAAACAAGCCCATTTCTTCTCACTTAACTCTTCTTACTGTTTGGAATAGCTTCTTCTTAACGCATGCTTGAGTTGTACGTAACAGAGAGGCTTTGTGGAAGCACAAGCCGATGATGGGTTGGTTGAGATCTTTGGGTTAAAGCAAGGATGGCATGCTTCCTTCGTTATGGTTGAACTCATCTCTGCCAAACACATTGCACAGGTACTTCAGTTAACATATCTTCAGCTAATTGACAATCTGATATATCATAACCATACCGGTTTTCTTAGAGCATAAAAAACAATTAGGGTCAGATCGGATCTACCAAACATATGTTACTATTAACCGTTGTGTGGCCAGCAAAAAACTAGACTTTAATTTAGGTCTTTTCTTTATCATAGCTAATTATGGACTAGTCTTTAGCGGACCAGTCAAGTGCTAAGACCATATAAAAATATAATAGCTACCCCATCACAAGTAGGGGTAGACAAAAAAGAGTGTTATTAACTTATATATTTCCAAATTTCTTTGTCATATAGGAATGTCATTTATAACATCAGCTAGTTTTTAATGAGAATAATGAGACGAGGGTTAATTTCTAGACCTTTTTTTGGTTAGGAGAAGGTCATTAGATTTATATATATATGTTGCCTTTGACAAAACGCAAACGAATGGGTTTTTTCACAAACAGGCGGCAGCGATACGGCTGGAGATAAGAGGAGGAGAATGGAAAGATGCGTTTATGCAAATGGATGGAGAGCCATGGAAGCAACCTATGAACAAAGACTACTCTACCTTTGTTCACATCAAGAGAGTCCCTCACCAGTCTTTGGTCGTCAAAGGAGATTGACTATTAACCATCTTGACTCTCTTATATTAAATTTTAACCTCATCTATATCATATTACTTGTCATCAACAATGTATACTTGTTAATATATAACCATTTCCACAAAAATAATTTTTTTTTTAAATGCATATTGTTGTTATCTACAATTTCAAGGTGACCAAAATGGCAAGGTTGGTTGCAGACAAGAAGTAACTAAGATTTTGGAGTGGAGGATGAGTAGACGAACACTCATTGAAAGAACATATATAATTGGACTCCGATGAGTTATAACTTTCAAAAAGTACTAATAGCATTTTGTACGTACGAACCACTTGCAATTTTTTCTCTCTGTCTTCTAGACATTTAGTACCAAATCCACTATCTATCTATGAGACAAGGCTTGAGTTTTAAAAATTGAATGATCTAAGCAAACTAACCAGTAATAAAATCAGTTTTATACAATGATGATCACTTCTACTGATTTTCATAAGAAACAAAGAGAAAGAAACTAATTAATTTGAATCAAGCTAAAAACTATATTTCTTTATTTATTTCTAATCATTCTTATTAATTTAGTTTTCTTTTCTTTTAATATTTACTTGCTTGTCTTGCAAATCTCAATTCAAAGATGAAAAAAAAGCAAGCTATATATGGTGCACAACAAAAAGAGCTAGCTAAATATGAACGAAAAACAAAAATATTGACACTAAAAATTTATAAAGGAAATGGGCTAGGGAAAGAAAAATACATTTGAACTACCAAAAACCTACTTAAAACTATAAATTAGTAGTTGATTTGAATATAACTCTTACTGGTTTATAGGAGCACGATATGTACTATATACCATGCACGCAACAAACCCATAGCTTATTTCGTTATTTATGTACATGAAGAGAAATAATTTCATACTTGTATTTTTAAGAAAGAGAACTAGCTAGTAGTAGTATTGTCCTCTATATTAATTAGCCTATTTCAGAATCGTAAATAAAGATGTTAAAGTGAGCTTCGATGGGACCAAACCAAACTAATAAAGATGTTAAGATTTTTCGATCACGGAATTTGCTAGTTAACGCTTTTTTTTTTTTTCTCACGCTGATTAAAAAATCTCAAAGCATTAAGAAACTGACGACATATATTTGGTAAAATTAAAAGAAAATTACTAATAAAAAAGCGAGAAGTCCCAAACATAAACTTAATTAGCTTTATATCTTCTTCGCTTTTTTTTTTTTTTTGACTCTCTTCTTTATTATTTTGTCATCTTCTCCTTTAGATTCATAGTTCATTTTTATTTTTCTGAAGCTTTAAAATTGTGTATAGGAAACTATTTTCTTATAGCAACGTTATATTACACAATTTATCATTATATGTATGAAAAAAATGGAAATAGGGATTTTGGGAAGTAGTGTTGTTGTTATGTGTACTTGTGGGGGTCAAAATTATCTTGTTCCAAAAAAGATTGAAATCAAATTATTAAGACGTGGGACTACCCTTTCTTGTAAGAAAATAATCAGATTATTCATGTCTCCTATAATAATTGTACTTCCATCTCTCAAAAGAAGCACATACTTTATCATTTTCTATCAATAAATTACTAAAGGTAGTTTCAATCCATGCACGAGATTAAGTTTTGTTACATGATAGAGGTAGAGGATATGCTAATTGTAGAACATATCTTCTCTTCTTTCTTTGCGAGCAGCAACCAAATATTTTGTCGTTGTTTAAAATTAATCCACCAAAAAAATTTCGAGGGAATATGAACTACTCTTTTTATCCGAAACATACATGTATTATAATGATCGTATTTATGTCACGACCATTATTAATTTGATTAGAAGCTCTCGCATATTCGAAGTGATTTTTCTATATTATCAACACTTCAAACGTGTTTGTTTAACTATGGTTAAGCGCTCCATCTAGAATTTTTATACATAAACATAAATTAATAGGCGAACACTTACTTAACTCAGATTAGGGAATTGATACGGACCACATATATAATTCTTTCGGTATCTTAATTTATACTTAGAAATATTCGGTTATAGTTAAAATTGCTCCTAATTACTTGTAGTTTAATATGGGACTAGGTTCGGACCCGCGCTATAGCGCGGGGGAAATAATTACATATATATAACTTTAACGGATTAGAATATGTTATATTTTAATTTTGTTAGAGTGCAGTCGATTACGGTAAATCGTATATTTGTATAATAAGTTTAAATAAAATAATAAAGAAAAGAGCGAGTAAATAATCATATACTGAGTTTTGATACAATTAAAAACACGGTGAAAATTTAACAGCACGAAATAATATTTGTCGATAAATTATTCATTTTGACCATTTTTGTAGTAAAAATAGGAATATACGTAAAAATTACATATTACAATATATTTTTTGAAAGTCCAACCCGTAACAGAATTCATTTTGTAAAAAAACTTTATTCGTAACTCGCTTTATCATTATATTCCAACCCGTATCATAGTTTGATATATAATATATTTTATCAATAAACATTATGTCTCGAAAATTACATTTATGTCTTCAAAAAAATATTTCAATATTTTAAATTCTAAAAGTTTTATGTATTTGAACCTTTTATTTATAATATTTTAAAACTATTTGAAATTTTAAATATGCTCATGTAACAATGGTTTTAATATTGGTCATATTTATAATGATTTTAACCGAGTGTAGTTGAGTATTATATGTCTGTTTTGAAAAATTCAAATTGAAACATATGCAAAAAAAAGTTAAATTTTATTAAATATTTATACTATATAGTATAATATCATAAATTAAAAATAATATCAAATAAAAGTGAAAGAAGAATAATATTTTTTAAATAGATTGTATTTAATTAGTTAGAGAAATATTAGTAAATTCTATAATTAGTTATGGAAATAATACAATCCTAAAATTAGATTTGGAAAGTATCCGGTGTATGTATCCAAACCCATTAATCTATCCAACTTTAAAAGATCCAGTTACAAATTTCGGGTAACTTTTTGAAATTAACCCGACTCGGAAGCATTTTTTATACTTATCTTTTACTAATATAGGGGATATATACACATCGGATCCAAACGTATGGGTTTTTTAATTAAGAGAATCAACATGCATGTATAAACTAAGAATGAAAACGAGAGTTTTAACTTAAATCGCAATAGATTAATGAGAGAGTGGGATTTGGTTGGAATCTTTGTCAGAACATCGTTTGCTTTGGAAGCTTTTTTGAGGAGTTTTGTAATATTATAAATGTTCCCTTCTTTATTCAATTATAAAATATAAAATCGTAGAAAACTTATTAATACAATAGCATTAGTGGGCTTATTATATAACTAACATTATGTTTATTATATAATTAGTTAGAAAACAATGAAAAATTAAGAGAAGAATAAAAATGTGGAAAAGAGGACGTAACGTAAGTGATTGGAATAGACAAAAATAAAAAAAATAAAACGTAAGTGATTGGAAATGATAGAATGATCGTTTGTTCTTGACGTGTAGCTCTGAGTGGAAGCTGACGCTGAGGATTGGACCCATTCTTTTTCAATTATTTTTTTTATAATTCATACGAACAGTACGAAAATTTTACCTAGACGACAAGAACAAACACAACAAATATTCCTCATTCATTTCCTGTCATTGCCTGGAGACCTCGAGAAGACCGAAGCCGAAACTAATCTTAAAACGTTAAGGTGACGCAAACAAATAAAAGAAGAAATATTTATACACATATTTTACCGAAATGCCAAACAAGGAAGAAATTACCAAAATTAGTAGGACATTAATTGGGGTTAATAAGAAAAAAAAATGCTAGAAAAAGAGTATAGAGAGAGTAGTAGCTTTGGAGATTTTCTCGAGTTAAAGACCAATACAAGCAAAGCTAGCTAGCCTAGAGAGATTGATCGAGTTATTTGAAGGCAGTGAATCCTGCGAATGACCTAGAGATAAAAGTAGATAAAAAACAAAAAAGAAAATTGAAACTAGTAATTATGATGATATAGAATTTTGATTATAAACAACACCAGAGCAAATCTATGACAGTAATATATTTTCAAAGTTATCAGGATTTTTATTAGTCGTCGTCGCCTTTTTTTTGTTAGCAGCCAATATAGTAGTTTTTTTTTTTGGGTGTGCAAAGATATTGTAGTTGTTTTCATAACTTGGTTTCAAATAGAAGAAAACAAAAAAAGAAAAATACTTTCCAATTTTTTTGATTAGATTATAACTCCGATGTCTAAAAACGAGTAGCCTTAAAGTTTGAACGCTATCTTTTTTAGCAAGTGAAACAAACTAATGAAAAAAAATATGAACATCATAAAGACTAAAGAGTGATCGTTGAGTGTTGTTTTCATTTGTTCTAATCGTTTTCTCAATGTGTTTGACTAATCGAGAAAAAAGCAATTGATAGGAACTTGACCAAATGAAACTTTGATCCATATTAGACTGTGCAAAACATGGGACCATTGTAGTTAATTATCTCCTACATATATATTTGTTTTCAAGTTAATATATATATTTTTTAATTGATGAGATAATTGAGGGCTCAACAGGGATATGGTTTGGTATGTTGTTTCCAGCTTTTTTCATTGGGGTTTTCTACTTTCCCTTTTAAAATATATATATATATATATATATATAAGTTTTGTATTCCTCTAATATTTACATTATAAAACGAAAAATTTGGTATGTTCTTGTTAGAGTGATGATTTTGCTTGCATAGTGCATTTTTAAAATATCATCATAAAATCGTTAGTCACTTGTTAAAAAGCATTTTCATGGTGGTGGGTGGGCTACCCTTCTGTTTTTCTTTGTTTGCATTAACAATATATTATATTTTCAATTCTCAAAAGATATATGTGTTCACGTGATTTATGATATAAAACGTACATACACACACATATATGTGTTATGCAATACGAACGTATGAAGAAAGCATGAATATTTAGTTGTTTTAGGTAACGTTCACTTTTACTTGTTTGGCGTTAACGGTTATATTACGTTTCCGGCTTATCCCTTCACGTTTGCATCGCTCACCTAAATCTCTACCGGCTTTAACGGAACCGTTTTTGATCAGTCTCGTGTCCTTATCTCTTAAATTGCCCTCTTTTAAACCCTCTCTCTTCTTCAGAGTGTTAATTTCTTTATCTAATCATCAAATCATTACGTTTGTATCCAAGTCTTGACTTCTCAAATTAGAGAAAAGAAATAGTAAATGAGTAAGATGTTGATCTCTTAAGTTGTCACTAATTAAGAGAGTTATAACACCACTAAGGAGATATTTTCATAAAGTCGTACCATATTTAATTCGAGTGGATTCGACACTATGAGAATGGTTGTTGATTATCTAAAACAGTGTTTAAGTGTGTTGATTAGTAAATATTATACTAATTCCTAATTTGTTTATCCTTGGAAGTATGATTGAATCGAAGATATTTGTTTTGAAATAATCCACTGATTAAGCTTAAAAGTAAGCATGTAATACTGATTAAGAAACAGACCACATTAAATTTGGGTCCCAACCATGCACCAGTACCTAACCAGCGCAAACTCATCATTACACGTCTCACCCATATGTATGTATACGATGTAACATGTAACCTCATCATCTATGCCTATGAATAACTTGTAAACTATTCTCAAGACACTACACAATACACAACATTCCTTTGTCAGTATAACCTAAATCAAAACAAAATACTTGTGATCTCGCCATACGTTTTTTTCTTTATGTTTCTAACATGAAAATTTTCGTTTATGCTCGAGTCGAGGAGATAGACTTATTTACTTTATCTTAAAATGTGTTTTTATAATTCATAGGAAATCAGTTGTTAATGTTGTTTTGTATTTCACAAAATATATACATTGGTTAGTCCATTTGGATACACAATCTCAATTACTTTAGCAAACGGCAAAAATAAGACATAACATAAGTTATGCATTCACGTCACGACTCCATAATAATCATTGATGATAATTGAATAAACGAAAACTGAATTCATATTGCCTTTTTTGTAAAGTTACTCTACAAAAATAAATAATGGAAATATTCAATGAATTACTAAAAAAAAACTCAATACGCAAAATATAATAAAAAAGAGAAATTTATACGTCACACACAATCCACAAACGTTAATTCGCTATAACTCTCTTCTATAAAACCCTTCCTCACTCATCTTCCTCCTCACACCAAATATTTATATTTTCTATTCACAAACAAAAACATAAAACACTTTTCTCTCTCTCTCTCTCTTTGTTTAACAAACAATATGGAAGGAAGACAATATTACCCTCCGAGAGAAAACGTCGTCGACGGGAACAGAACCACCACCATGGGAGGACCTCACTCACCGTGGCATTCACCGGTTCCTTATCTCTTTGGTGGTTTAGCTGCGATGCTCGGTCTCATAGCTTTTGCTCTTTTAATCCTCGCTTGCTCTTACTGGCGTCTCTCCGGTTATCTCGACGGCGAGGAAGACCAGAGAGATCTCGAGGCCGGAGATGTCAAACCCGAAAAGGCGGCCGTGAAGCCTGTAGCTTTGCCGGAAAAGTTCTTGGTGATTATGGCCGGTGATGCCAAACCTACTTACTTGGCCACGCCCGCTGAAAAAACTTGTACTTGCGACGACGACGATGTAGATGATGACGTTAAAGGTAGTGATCAGGTGGTGCGGCGAAGTAACGAAAGTAACGTTGCGGCGACACATTGAGAAAAACAAAAACAGAGGGAAGTGATGAGACAAAAACAGAGGATCGATCGTCTTACTGTGAAACAGTTTCTTGAAGAGAACTGTTTTGTAGCATCTGACCCGGTTGCGTCGGGTACTCGGGTCGGGTCAGAACTCTACATGATGAGAGACCTAAATCATCTTAGGAAGGTATAAAACTGGATTATTAGGAAGTGAAAATTGTGTATTTTAATCTCAGCTTTTGCGTAGTTTTAGGTTATGTTTTTGTAGTTGTAAGTTTGTATAACTCACCAGTTTTGTTCCATTTCTAGGTCATGATGAGGGAAAAAAATGTAAATTTCTGAGACTATGAATGGGAGATTTGTGATTATTATATTTTTGTGACTAAGAATAAAAAAAAAATTCTTGATTATATTTTAATTTCACCCAACAAAAAAATTAGTGGACTATATGATAAATAAATTGTACTGTTATGGTAAGGTTCAGTACATGTTTAATCATGGGATAAGTGTGTCAAGAACCAAAGAGAAAACAAAAACAAGATAGAAGATGAAAGAGTCTTCAGGTGAGAAAATTGAAGTGAGCACCAAAAGGGCAACGTGTGAAGGCACGTGCAGAAGAATGTCTGATTTAAATTCTATTAGGTGTCTCTATTAAATTGATGCGGCGAGGTGAAGCAGTTGATTAGCTTCAATCAAATGACCCTATTATTTGCCTTAATTATATGTTGATTAGCATAGTAATTTGTAAATTGAAATAGTTTCGAAAATGACTTTTAACCGCACTAGGTTTTCTTTTTTGTGTTTCCTTTTCAATCTTATCTTCTAGCCCTACTACTAGCTACTAGTAGCTAGGTTGCTAATTTCTAATAACTTAGCTCTGCTTTCTTTAAATATACATTCATCTGCATTTTCGAATCACTTGATTAAAATGGATTACGAACCATAATTGTGAAAGATCAATTGAGTTTTAACCGTCAGATTATTGCCAAATAGAGGTTTTTGCTTATTTCTTTCGATAACGTCAGATTATTCTCTCTCTTTTTTTTTTTGTTGTTGTTGCATGAAGAAGATACGTAGTTTAATCAATACAGAGATTGGTTTGATCAGTTATGCTATTTAATAAAGCTGTCGGCGATTATTCGGCTCGAAACGAGGGAGGATACGAAACATCTTGAGCCAGGTGTTGTTGATTAGGGTGTTAAAATGTTTTTGAACGATCCTGTAACTATTTGGTTATTGGGTCAAGAAAAAAAAAGGCTAGGTGGCTAGTATTAGCCCATTGTAGTCATTATATTCACTTTGTTCTCTCACACAAATTTTGGGCCAACATTGATCCAACACTTGATTAAACTAGAATTGAAATATGTATTTATTTTAAATAGAGAACCGTTAGCCAAACAAACAAAACTCAAAAGACTAATCTTCAAGACTTGTGATATAAGATTGGGAGGATTATTTTAGGCAATTACAGTGGCTAATCATGGTGATGATGATGATGATAAGAAATATAATTTTCTTTATACATAAGAACTTTTAAACATATATGGCTTTTAAACCTTAATCGTTAAAAAAAATGAATTTTCATAGCTGGCTTAACTAAGATCCCCGAGTTTGAGATATCAAATGCACGTGTGTTATGTGTACGGAGGTTAGTGTTGTGTAGTATAAGACAAACAAAGCCAAGTAATCTTGGGTGCATAATTGCACATGTAATTATATGTTTCAACGTCTTGTTTGTTGATATAGTACCTTTTGGTCCATTTCTGTTATTACCCTTTAATTACTTTTGGTTTTCTATACTATTAACATTTTTTAATATTAATATTGTGTACTTAATGTCTTCTCAAAGTCTCATTCATTGTAAAAAGTTAAATATATATCTTCCCTCTTTTGGATAGCCCATTTCATGGCTCACACTCACCTCTACCAACCCTTTGGAAACAATTTTCCATTTTCATATTTTCTTTTTTGCTGCTTATGTTTGAAATGATTGATATCCTAAACTACCATTTAATCATTTTATATATGATTGATAAATAAGAGATAACAATGAGAAAGTAGAGAGGCCAAAGAGCAACAATGGCTTTGAGAGGAAGACAAAATCAAGGACATGAGATGAGACCACTTAGAAACAACAACAACAACAACAACAACAACAAGAACACATCCTTTTGTCCCTGGGTGTGGCCTTTGCTTAGACCAGAAATCACCCAACCACACATTCACTTCAAATCTCATCATTGTCTCCAATAACTCCCTTTTTTTATATATGAAAATATTTTATGCATGTGTTTTGCTTAGCTTTAGATTAGCATTCGGTTTCTCCAATACAACAGTTTTTGTGTGTGTATGTCTTATTGATACTCAACGAACTATCGATCGCTAGGTTTAGTTGCTAATAGTGAGCAAAAACTTATAATTTTTGTCATAAACTCGGTGACAAACTGATCATACAATAGATTATAAAATGAACATCTTATTAATTGATTGTTCTAACTATTAAGAAGTTATATCAAATTAGTTGAACGTTTCTAATGTTTTGACTTATCTTTCAATATTTTCACTAAATATATTTTTGATAAAAAAAATTTTGACTAATTTGAAAAGAAAAAAACTAACTCCTCATAATTATGGTAAACACATCGATGACTCTGGAGTTAGATCATTAAATCAGAGTATGAACCACTTAAAACTTTGATTTATAACTATTTAACTCTTGTTTGACAAAGAAGACTCTTAACTCTAATTAACTTTATCTTTTGATTCTTGAGTAACACTAGGCAAAAAAAAAATGAAGATAACTTAATTATAATGCCATTGAGCGTATTGTGGTTTTATGCTTCTTCGTCAAGACTCATACACACAGCTAATGATTATCTCATGCAATGATCATCCCTTTTCCACACTCTTTATTAGTCTCGAAACGTCTCTCTTCTTCTTCTTACTCATCATCCCAAAACAAAAACACGTATCTTCTTCTTTAATTGTATAAAATCATTGTGTTCTCAAAATTTCCGACCTTGTTTATTAGAGTGAAAACAAAACCGAAATACATATGATATCTCTTTCAGAAGAAGGCAGTAGTAACAAGATCCTCGTGGCGATCTCGTTGGACCGAGACGAAAGCCAAAATGTTCTATCTTGGGCCATCAATGTTCTTGCTAAACCGAGTGACACCATTGTTGCTCTTCATCTTCTTGGTTAAAACTTATATACCTAAATCTCTCTGTTTTTTTTTTCTCTTCGGCATTTGATCATTTGACTAATTGGGAAACTATATACATTTTTTGTTGAATGCAGCTGGTGAAGAGCCGAGAAAGTTTCCGATGAAGAAGAAGAAGAGAACTCAGATTCGGCGTGCTAAAGCTCATGTTATCTCCATGCTTGGAGAGTTTGCTTACACTTGCTGCCACAACCAGGTATTACTACTTTCTTACTTGGAAAAAACTGACGCATAACTATTTTGAAACCGAACTTAGCCGGAAATTGTAGAGCTTCAACTGAGATAAAACGTAATGAATCCATTCAATCATTGGTCTCACAACCAAATTGTTATATTCTAATTTAGTTTCCCAACTTAATAGGTGAACTTGGAAGCCAAGGTAGGGTTTAGCTCAAACATCGGAAGAGGACTCATAGATGAAGTCAAGTCTATTTCTGCGCACTATCTTGTTCTTTCCCGACCAACCTCTCACGAATTCAGGTAATAAACCGGAAATTCACCGGTTCAGATTACAAAATATTATCCGGTTCAGAATATAATTCGATTTGTTATTAATATTTCTCTTCATTTAGGATATGGAATGACATCACAAGGTATGTCTCCGACTTTGCTCCATCAAGTTGCACTGTTGTTTTAGTCGGAAATCAAAGAAAACCGCATAAAGATTGTTCCTCCGAATCCGCGATTTCTCGAGGTTTGATCATGTTAATATGATAAAATAAATTCCATTTAAGGTTGGTCCTAAAATTAAAAATTTGGTTAGCTGATTCAACGAAGAGTAACATATTGTATGTTTTTTTTCTCTAGACATAAAGAGTGAGAAGTATTCACCACGCAGTGTACTAAACGCTTTATCAAGAGATTCACTTAGCTCTTCCGGCGATGATGCTTCAAGTTTCAACGGTTCAATGGTCTCTTCTACTTTCACTTCGCCTTCAGAGAAACCAAAACATAAGCCAATGTCTCCCTACAGATTCATATCTTCTCTTATCATGAACTCTCCTCTGAGAAAATGGAGAGGAAGCGAGACTAAGACCAACCCTAAACCTCAACCTTTAATGCAATGCTTCACTTACAACGAGATCTCTAAAGCCACAAATGATTTTCATCAAGGTGAAACCTTGAAACATTATTAGAGACCAAAATTCCAAAACTTTGGATAAAATGTAACAACTTGAGACAAAAAGATTGAAACTTAAGGTTCTTATAAAAAAAAAAAATCTGATCCAAGTTTTTGGTTGAATTGCAGAGAACATAGTAGGCATAGGAGGGTACTCTGAAGTGTACAGAGGAGATTTATGGGACGGAAGAAGAATAGCAGTGAAGAGATTAACCAAGGAGAGTGGTGACATGAACAAGGAGAAAGAGTTTCTTACAGAACTCGGCATCATCAGTCATGTATCTCATCCCAACACTGCTCTGCTCTTAGGCTGTTGTGTTGAGAGAGGTCTCTATCTTGTCTTCAGGTTCTCCGAGAATGGAACCCTGTACTCTGCATTGCACGGTAAACTAACTTTCAGATTACTTTCTCAAAACACTCTTTAGTACTTTCAACTGTGGACTGATTTTGCAATTTATGCTGCCAATAATTCAAAACAGAGAAGGAACACGGATCGCTAGATTGGCCTATACGGTACAAAATCGCGGTTGGAGTAGCACGAGGGCTTCATTATCTTCACAAACGCTGCAGCCACCGGATCATTCACCGTGATATCAAATCGTCCAATGTCTTACTTGGACCTGACTACGAACCGCAGATTACTGATTTTGGATTGGCGAGATGGTTGCCTAACAAATGGACTCACCATGCGGTTGTACCGGTTGAAGGAACGTTCGGTTATCTAGCACCAGAGTCCTTAATGCAAGGAACCGTAGACGAGAAAACCGACATCTACGCGTTTGGTATTCTCCTTCTAGAGATCATAACCGGACGAAGACCGGTTCATCCCTCTCAAACACACATTCTCTTATGGGTATATAAATTCTAGAATAGTCAGACCTAATTGTATGTCTTTTTAGACACGAAAGCCATCTAGTAGGTTCGCTCGTATTTGTTATATACGTTACTTTAAATTCTATATATATCATTCCTAACATTGATCGTTAATGAACAGGCGAAACCAGCGATGGAGTCAGGTAACACAAGAGACTTGGTTGATCCAAAATTACAAGATAAGTACGATGATCAGCAAATGAACAGGCTTGTCCTTACAGCTTCGCATTGTGTTCAACAATCGCCGATATTACGACCAACCATGACTCAGGTTATTTGGTTACATATGCGATAACAATCTTAAGAATTAGAACCATGATGTCTAATTACCGAATTCAAGTGGAGTATTTGATTTTGTGAAATTTTGCTTTTTGTAACTAATTAAGGTATTGGAGTTGCTAACGAATGGGAACGAGGCTGACATTGCAAAGAGCTGGAGTATGCCTAAGGATATGACTAATGACGATGATGATAACGATGAATGGGATGAGTATTCTATGATTTTCGGAGATGATGTTCCTTTGGACTCTTCCTTTTGATTTTTTTTGTTTATATCTAATTTCATTCTTTTGTATCTTATGAGATCTTTAACGTTTCATCCATTATGTATCAAACTCACAACTAATAGAAATAAGTTACTTTATATCATAGTTTAACCAAATTAAAGACCGTTTTACTCTGTTATCCGTTTAAAGATACAAAGTACATAATCTGTATACGAGACAAAACTAAAGCATATACTATTTCTCGTAGAGTAACGGTTCCAAATTAAGAGTACTTGGTAAACTCAATCAACAGAGTTAGCCAAAACGAACCTCAACATCTTTCTTCTAGATTAAGTTACAAAATATATATCGTTGTATCGCATATGTTATATATGTGTGTGTATCGAATAAGATGCATGAATTTGTCGTAATCGTTAATCCATAGAAAGAAAGAAAGAAAAAAAAAAAAGCAGTAGAACTTTAATTCAATATAAGAAAAGAAAGCAATAGTATGGATCTAAATGGTGACAGTTTTTCTTTTTTTTTTTAGTGTGGAATTTGTAATAGCATATAATCCAATAAAAAGTGAAGAAAGCAATAGTATGGGATCTAAATGGTGACAGTTTTGTCTTGGGAAATTTCGTAATCACATAACAAATAAAGGAAATATCCATAGATCAAAACTGAGATTAATACAAATCTTTTAGCGTTGAAAGGCTTGAAGCTAAACAACTTCACTTAGCAAAAACTAAAGTAAACAGCATCAAAACAAATATTCAGCTAGACAATGTAAAAACAATTGAGCCATGATGTTCAATATGTTAGTATTATTGTTTTGTTATGCAGTACTATATGATAAATCTAGTGGAAGGTGGCAGGAACTGTTAGGATAGGGATTAAGGGTGCAGAAGTGGACCACGAGAAGAGAACAGCCATTTGGGCCGGCGATGCACGTGGTTAGGGTGTGGTCGGACCCTCCACTTGTCTCCTGTTCGACCCAGTCTCTGTCGGACCCACTTTGGGCCACGCAGGTCCCTCTTTCATGGAGCCAATAAATAATCTCTTCTTCTTTCTTTCTTTCCCTATTTATTGGTTCAACTGTTAACAAGTTCTTTTCCCCTTTTAATGTGACACTGTGCATCTTTGTTACCTCTTTTTGTGGGAGTGTGTACACGGTTTTAAGATTGCTTGGTTTGACAAACAAAAAAAAGGTTTCCAAAACCTCACGAGTCATGACTATAAAGTAGTACTATAAGCATATTTTGCCATATAGTCGAGTTTTGTGTCACTAATCACCATTACCAAAAATAAAATTGGTCACACCATTACAAGTTCATATCCAAGGTTTTGTTATGTTCTTAAAAAGATTATGAAATATACTACGTGTTTTGTTATGTAAATGTCATGTCTGTAAATGTCATGTCACCCCTTGTGTAATAGTCATGCATGCGGTGTTCTTTCTCACTTGTCTCGATTTCAGTATATAAGTCCAATGGAATATTTACATTCACACACGGGTTATACGCGTTATCATGCAAACTTGGAAATACGTTCATAAAATATAATTAGGAAATAAAAAGAGACTATTAATCATATGATTAATTCATAATAGACAATGAGTTTGGTGGAATTTACCAAACGAGCTTAATCCGATGTTAATTGGGGGAAATCCACCACACTAAACCAATTTATTCGTGACACTCAACATCAAACTTTTAATTCTTTGTTTTTTTTTTCCTTTGTTTAGTAAATCAAACTTTAGTTCTATGTATTGTCAAAACTTTGCTTTAATGCGCTATTATTAACGTTATTATGATTGTATATTATGTGGCCCCAAAGCACTCGTAGCCACTATTTGCAAATCTCAAGCTTGCTCTGTTTGCCTCCAAACAAAATATCGTGCCTAAACTGCCCCTTGCATGCATCAAGGTCTCTAAACCCACTTGGACGGCAGAAGTCTCACTCAACTACATCGCAATCCCAAGGTATTGATCATGGGTTTCATTTATAAATACTTTATATACATTTCATAAGAAAGTAGCTAGGTCCTTACAATATTAAAGAGCTCGTATGGAATTCAAAGAGAGTGCATGAGTTTAGAAGAATTATGTATATACGTTGCAAACTGATATTTTTGTTAACATACTTGATCATATAATACGCATACATGTCTTAGACTAGTTAACAGGTTGCAAAAGAAACAACAATGTAACCTAAGGTAAACTTACAAGTAGATGACTTCAACAAAAGAATTAACCACAAACTTGTACTGATGTACGTATTTTATCCGTGTCAATTACCTAACAACCAAGGTGTATGTATATACTAGTTAGTGGTTGATAGCAATATGTACTCTTAAAATATAAAGTGATAATATAAGGTTCAAATTTTCGTACTATGATATTGGATTTATAATTATTGGTAGATCAATGTAATTATGTAAGCATCTTTGATGAAAAGAAAATACTATCTATCTTTAGCCTCCATACATTAATGAAGCTTAAACTTAGGTCCGAGATTGTCTAAATGGGCAATAGGCATAATTATTAGAATCAATATTTCATAATGATGGGATAATACGAGATAATGATACCATGAAAAAACCACCGATCAAAAACGACAAGATATCACAGTTCAAACTGACTTTGACTTTATCTGACACTAAATAATCACGTTCTTCTTTGTAGAAAGGTGAGAGAGATCGAAGATAAAAAAGATTGGCTCTACAGAAACCCAAAAGGCAAAGTTTTATGAAGTCTCGGACAAAAACCATTTATTGCTTCTTTTGCTGCGATCGATTTTCGTAAAAAGCAACTGTGTTTTTACTTACTGTCCGAAAGTTCCAGATATTTTGGATCGATCATAAACTGTCTTCACGAATCTAAAAACTTTTTCAGTAATACTACAAGTTGCTTCTCGTGCATGGGACACAAAAATACATCTATTAGATAATCAAAAACACTTGTACAAGTTGTAGTGTGACCTAATATATAATCTCCCATAATACTCGATTTTTAAATTTCATATTTTATTTGTTTCTTTATAATTTGTATGCCACGTAAACGATTAACAAGCCAAACTCAACCTAATCTCTTTCAACAAAATTAGCGACAAGACAACATCAGCCATTAGAAATTATAATTACCAAATTATATGATTTTTTGAAGAAAAAATAAGCATACATTATATATATAGAAAGAAAAAAAAAAGTTACAGCCTTAAAGTGGCAGTGAGATAGCGCGTAAAAAAGGTAAACGGGTAAAGAGGAGATAAGATTGCTTGTCTACGGTAAGACTCACTATACTTATTATACACCCAGGGTGATCAAACGGTGGAAGATGGGAGTTTTTCAGGTTGATTCGTTTGATTCCACCGTAGACTTGGATCAGAACGTTGGTACGACACCGTACTGGGCGGCTGAAGCATAAACATGACTTAGGAAAACGTCGTCGTTTTCCGTCTCAGTTCTTTTCGCGAATCGGCCTTTGATCCTTGGCCGTGACTCTGCATAAGCTTTCCTCGAAGCGTAACGAATCGTCTTCTCGAATTTCCTGTTCTTTCTCTTCTCTCTGTACCTCAAAACCCTAGCTTCCCTATCCATAGAGTTCGTTTGATCACCACCAGTAGTCGCCGCCGTCGAGCTAGTGATCCCGCTCCGGTTAAACGGAATCGGGATCTCAGGAACACAGTTGTTGGTGTTTCCGTCAGGGACTACACCGTATTCGAGTGACGAAGTCGAAACCTGAGAAATAAACAGAACTTAAAAGTCAAAACTTTTATCGAGTTTAAACAAATTTAAAGATTTAAAGTTTGGATTTTTGAAGGATGGTGAGATTACACTATGGCTCAATGATTGAGTTGAGTAAGTGAAAGCAGAGAGCTTTGATCTGCAGAAATCTATATCGAAGCAATGATCATTGTTAGTTAACGGAAGCGGCTCTGTTTTGGTCTGAACAGGAACAAGACTATCTCCCCCGGACGGTTGATGATGATGACTCAACGAGTTCGGGAACTCGAAATCAATGAGACGGTCGAAATCGGAAAACATAAAGTCGGAACTTTTCATGTTCTCAGTTCCGATTTCGATCTTAGCCGGTTCGTTGAAGTCGTTAGGAAGCAGCCACGGACATAAACCGAGATCATCAGCCATGACCGGAACAGCGGTTAAGTCCACGGTGGCTGATGAGCCGAGGATACCAAAAGTGGAGGAAGCAGAGATTTTAGCGACGGCGGTTTCGGCTGAGTCGAAGAAAGACTCGACAGGGACACGCTCGTGACGGCTAGCGAGCGGGTTAGCTGAGTGGATATCGGAATCACAGGTGACGCAGAGAGCGGCGGCGTCGGCTTTGCAAGTGACGGCGGCGGGAGCTTGTTCACAGACTTCACAAACCCACACGCGCTCGTGGCGGGTGAAGGAGTGGATCCTTGTGTCGCATGTTATGCATAAGAAAGCAGAGTCAACACGGCAGAACACGGCGGCGGTAACTGACTTACAAGCGTCACAGGAACGCGCCGCCGCGCCCCACCCGCCGGAGATTGACTTGATGCTCTCTAAGCCGAATCCCATTAACTAACTCTTTGGTTGAATTCACAAAACTTTCTCTCTGTCTCTCTCTCTCTCTTTGAAGTTTGGTTTATTTGGGGAAAACTAAAGTGTGAGAATGTGTGAGAGTTGGGTATTTGATTTGCTTAAGATGATCTGTCATGCCCAGTCGGACAGAGAAGGCTCACTATGTTTATCGAATTATTATCTGCCACGTGGAGACATTACATCCACATAATAAAATCGAGTTACGGTATGGGTTTATTTATTTTAATTAATATTGATAATTTGTTATATTATTATTATTATTTCTTCCTTGGTGATGGAGATATATGTTTCGTATGAAATAAAATTAGGCTGACAAGAAACCAGCTAATAATATGTATAATTAATTAGGCTGAGAATCGTAATTTATGTATTTTTATGTCGGGGAATCTTTATTTTAAAAACATTTTTCATTGAGTTAACCCCAAAAATTTGTATGAAATTTATCTGTTTTCTTATACGGATTATTATCTTTATGTTAATATAGAAAAAATAATAACCTATATGTGTTCGACACAGAATTTCGTATTTGGACCGATACTAGCTTGTTTCAAAACAAGATTTCGAAATTTGTAACGATGACTCAAAACCTTCTCTCACCAAACTAATAAATATTAGGCTTTGCTTATAGTTCTTATCTTTTTTATAATTTTTGTGCATATAAATTGGAGGATACGAATACTATGAAATAAAATAAGCTAAGATTTTACCTCAAACCTTAAGTTGATCGGTGATTATCGTTTCAACAAGCAAACAGTACGTCAATCAATTCTAGATACATTTTATACAAAAGATAGTATTAATTATTCAAGTTATTAAAACTTAAGAAAAATAAATAAACTTAACCAGGTTTATACAAAGTTACATGTTACACATATGTTAATGATTTTGACAATTAACAATTTAAGTAATTTATCAGAAATAAACAAATATTTTATACGTAATTTACAGACTTGTAGCATTGGTTATCTTCACCTTAATTTTGATGAGCTCAATGTTGTACTCATATAAGTACTAATAGTTACTAATGACCATTACATTTTTTTGGTATATATTTTTCCCGAATGATAAATATATTCATATATGATCTCTATATTTTTTTGTCAGTAATAATATGTAATACTTTTTTTTGCTGTTTTCCCAGCCAATATGAATGAACACTTATCTTCTTAGAATTATATAATTCCGTAGTTGTAGACTTATTAGTTTTATCGTATTCTCTGAATTGGGGCCCTTTGACGTGAAGGATATTCACAGAGTTTTAAAATAATATTGGAGAAAAAAAGGACAGGGGATGGTCGGCATGATTAAGCAATCTTTATCTATATAGTTCGGCATGTAAGCAAATTTGATTTTTCTTTCTATTTTCAGAAACTTTGACTTCGAGAAATCCCACGCTTAAGATTTCATTTTAC
Organism: Capsella rubella; assembly: GCF_000375325.1. Lineage (NCBI taxonomy): Eukaryota > Viridiplantae > Streptophyta > Magnoliopsida > Brassicales > Brassicaceae > Capsella > Capsella rubella. The sequence goes on along the minus strand of NW_006238916.1, from coordinate 9,489,947 downwards.
GGTTTTAGTAACGATAGACCATTCGGTAATATATTAATTAAGCAAGTCACATTATTTTCTTAGTGTGTTTTAGTTACGTTCAACCAAACGTGTTCGAGATTCAAGTCTCAAGACACATCTAAATTTCTAATGTATATTTTTCTTATCTCCCGAAAAGAATAGATACTGAAAATCTAAATAAATAATTTTCTTTTTTTTTTTGTTTGGTTTAAAAATAATAATGTCCTTTTACAATAATTTCCTTTTATATAATGTTTGATTTGTAGCTCTCTCTTGTTTGTTTAAAATTTAACTGGTAAACATATTCCAAAATTTATAGGATCTCTAAGGTCTGATTACAAAAGGGAGATGAAAGTAAACGCAACAGTTGATACTTTGAGAGAGTCAAAAAAGGGGTAAGTGATCATACGATCAAGATCCTTATCTATCTCCGAATTAACAAGGCTCCTCGATCTGGAGCTCCCGGACGAGAGAGATAGTATACTACGTACGCTTAAACGTAACATTTTTTTTTTTTTTGCTTAACATTGTATCTACAACAAATAAACATAATGTATATGTGAGAATTTTATCTATATTCAGCCAATGATATTTATATTTATAACATATCTTCCGTTCCGACATGAGATCCACGCAGAAAAAAGGTTTGCTGTTTTGGGCACTACATGCACTGTACATTACTCTGTTTGACCCCATCTCAAGATTTTTATAGACCAATCTTACTAGTGGAATAAATTGACTGTATTATTTTATCCACTTTCCATTATTTAATTATTAATCGGACCATAAAAATTTTAAAGTTAGATGACTACTAGCCCTAATCGAGTGTTAGTTATTACATGACTATATAATTACGCAGTAGTACGTGATTTAGAAAACCGAACCGCGTATTGGCATCAGAACCATTGATTCAAAACAACGTCACCTTGCGTGGCAGCTCATGCAGAAAACGTCATGCTTTGCGTCGAACATATATAATATATATAACTATACTCATTGATCAACGTTCTCTTACGTGCTTTTCACGTTCACTTCTACATATTGTCTGTTTCAATAAACCGTCGAGTTGATGTTTTACGACTATAAAATTCCGTAATCTTCTGATGTTTAAAGTAGTGTAGGCTGCAATGTTATACTAATAAATAGTTCTTGCCCAAACATATTCAATATTGTATGTAACGCCGTAACGGAGATTTACATAATGAACAAAATATGTATGCTTTAAGTGATAAACATAAGTTTAACACAGCAAAAGTGTTTCTTTGGATCGATCTAAACTTGTTATTTTTTTAATACATCAATTGATGAATTCATATATTCGAATAATGGTGCTGCATACGCTGTTTCTCTAGGATGATTAATTAGTATGCAAGTCTTAGACAGTTTATAAGTTTCAAGGTACAAGACAGTAGGATGGGCATGCCACGTGATATGAGAATGTGAACTGCCAAAATGGATTGACGATCGAACAACGTATATATATATAGAGAGGTCCTTTTCAATCTTTCTTTATTTTAAGCCCATTTTGCTATGAATGATTTGTTACTAGTTTCTAACTTTTGACTGTACGCAGCGTGGTCCGGCCGAAATAAATTTTATCCTTGATCGGTCCACAAGCTCAATTATTATAAAGAAAAGTAAAAGCGAGTTCTATAAAATCGTGGATTGATTATTCTATGATTAACTATAGCTGAAAACAACAACGTTCAAAGTTAAGAGTATCTTTAATTCCACTGTATTTTAGAGTAAAAAATTTATTTTAAAATAACATTTGTTCCATTTAACCAAATAATAATAATAATAATAACATTTGTTCCAATTCTACTATATATATATATATATATTTTTTATTCTAAAATAGAGTAAATTATAAAGTTATTTTTATATTTAGAATAATTTTATTCTTTACTCTATTTTTATAATATTTATATTTTAGAGTAAAAAATAAAATAATACATTAAAACAAAATAATGATGTGTTTTAAAATTTCATCTCCAAAAATATAAGTACTTATAAATTATCCATAAACAAATAAGGCAAATAATACAAAATTTTCAAAAGCATCCATGCATCGGTGTATAACAACATGGATCAATGATCATCATCTAATTATATTTTAAATTAACGGTAACAAAACTAGTTAATTTTCACTTCTATTGTTTAGTCACGACAGCCAGACACTGTACATTGAACATTGACCTAATCATTCACATCACGATTCAATTGCTAAACTTGCTATAATGAGATTGAGCGAAGCGAAGCAATAATTTTGTAAAATTCAATCTTTTTAAAAAGGCAATACTTTCGCTTAAAGGAAAGTGAATGATCTGATCTTGTGACAGTCTAGCAAATAATCCGATACGTGTAAGCATCTGCTGATTTTGAGTAACACGTGCGATACGTGGTAGGTCGTGGTATTAGTCTATTAGTATTAGTCATAAAAATGATAAATTGGTCCAGTAATGTATTCATTTTCAACTATTCTTTTTTCTTTTAACTCTTATTATATTCTGTCGACCTCCATGGCTCCATCATCGTATTGCCGTCAACGATAAAATATTGACAATATATAAATAGATAGATCATGGACCAAATGAAATGTGAGTTTTTAAAGTAGTAAACTCACATTTCTTTAGTCTATAGAATGGTTGATTTTAGGTTAACTATAGTATGGTTTTGACGTATACTCAGTGCTCAAAAATCATTCTGGACGATTCATTTTGTACTTTTGTAGTTCAAGGGTTTGTATTAATTAATGTTGTTTTGAGTCATTATAACAACACAAAGTAAATTAATATATAATGAGAGTAAAAGGAAAATTAGCCGAGAGCTTTGCTTTTGCCGTCAAAACGTATATAAATATTTTAGTCACATGACAAAAAAAAAAAAAAAAAAAGATTCATCAAGTTGTATTAGATGATGTGTTAGGTGAGAGTATGTGAACGCTGCTGAAAATGACAGAACGTAAATATCATCTTCATTGTTATTTAGGTGAAACCTATAAATAACATTCATTTCGTTTCTTAACAATCTATATTTCTTTTGTCCAAAAAAAATATATATATATATATATATATTTCCATAACATGTCGTATATATATATATATATACGAATTCTAACAACCATAATTGAATTATCATAATATTTTTCAGTTAAATTATAGAATGTAGTTTTATATAAAATACGTATTGTTTTCTAGAAAATGGAGATCGCTATGCAAATTCCACTACTATGATTGTATTTATACTACATGTCTACATGAGATGAAATGATATACAAACCACATATATATTTATTTTACGTTTTATAACGAGATTTTATTAGTTTTTGTCATTCAAAACATTTATCAGTTCATATCTTTTAAACCAACAAAAAGAAAACAATTTTATCAGTTGTATTTGTATTCACGTTTTTTGAGAAATTATTAATTTTTGATAATTAGGGTTTAAATATTTTAAAACTATGTTATTTATCGTTAATCCAGTTCATATGTATTATTTTTTTTTTTTGAAACAGAGTTCATATGTATTTCATTTCTACTTTTAACACCATTCAACTGTTATACGATTAAGCTAACGTATTAATCTAAAAACAGTTACATAAATGACAACATAGAAAAAGCTAATATCTGAATATATAAATGTTATCTATACAATAATTTATCATAATAATGTGAGATTTCACGAGACTTTCCACTTTCGTCCGCATTTAGACAAAAGAAAAAGACTTACTACTTTTTGCCGACCTTAATTTTTTCATATTTATATTCATAATTCGTCAATAACAAAGAAGGAAAATTTCTAGAAACATCGACGGATAGGTTCAGCATCATACATGTGACGACAAAAAGACTCGATTTTTGTATAATGTGTTTGTTATTGGACATCACGGTCGTCGCATATAAGAAATTAACAAAGTCGTCTATCATCGTAACTATGTCATAGCAATTACAGAATCAAGTAAGATGATACTCAACGTTTCCTTACTATTTTCCAACCTTTGTTACCTTAAACTTATCAAAGAGTTTTTGTGTATTCAAGTAGTATATTCATTCCCAAATATTTATATAAAAAGCAAAATGGAACTACTCAGGCTTTGTTTTTTGTCACGTAATCAAGTAAGGCCTAAACAAAGGTTTTTCTTATAGGTTTTTCTTATTCAATTTGTAATAAAGAGCGTGAAAACATAGATTACATCAACTGAAATAATAACTGACACTTCTCAAAGATGAGGAGAGAACTAAGAAGACGATCTTTTTTTTAATAAACATAGAAAGCTCTCTTAGTCTTCTTCTTCTGCTTCCTACATAGCTGATTGGAAGATCATCTCAGCGAGCTCCTGCAGTTTTTGTGTTTCAGAAGATATCATTATAAGTTTGTGTGTGTGTGTGTTTTAACGAAACAAAGCCAGTAATTATGTGTTGTTGTTGTAAGAAACTTGTACCTGTTTAGCAGAAGGAACCTTTGGTTCTCCAATCTCTTTAGCCTTCTTCTCAAGATACTCGAAATCAGCTTTTCCTTCTTCTATTTGCTTCCCAATCTCAGAGTCCCAACTTGCATATCTCTTGCGTACCAATTCGTTTAGACTTCCCTCCTTTACCAAACACACCAACCAAGTTAATCTATGATGCTACACTCTTTGATTCTTTAAGAAACTTATCTCTTACTAACCTCCAAGATTTTGGCTGCATTTCTCAATCCACGACCCATTGTATCCATTCCACTAATATGAGCAATGAACAAATCTTCAACATCTGTACTCTCTCTTCGCCTGTTTAATCAATCAAACATTTAAAACTCTGTTCTCGGGTTTAAATATGTTATGAAAAAGCAAAACTTTAGGAATCAAGAACCGCTCTTACAGTTTGGCGTCGAAGTTGAAGCCTCCTGGCGCAATGCCACCCTATTTTATTATGAGAAATCACATGAACAAATTAGTCTATTATGAGCTTCCATTCAAAAAATTACAATGGGATTCCCAAAAATAGCGCGTTTTGTATTACATACATTTCTGATTACACTCATCATAACCATGGTTGCTTCTCCAACATCTGTAAGAAACTGATCTGTATCCCATCCTGTTGAGACAAGGTGAAACATTTTTCAATCATCAGAATGCAGGTAAGAGATGATACTTATCAAGAGAGCTTAAATTAAAAAGTTACCAGTTTGAGCATCGCCAGTGTTTGCATCAATGTTCCCAAGTAAACCATTGAGTCTTGCAGTTTCAAGCTCATGATGACAGGTGTGACCAGAAAGCGTGGCATGGTTACACTCAATGTTGAGTTTGAACTCATCAATAAGACCGTATTTCCTTAGGAAATTGGCAGCTGTTGCAGCATCCCAGTCATACTGGTGCTTGGTGGGTTCTTGAGGCTTGGGCTCGATTAAAAGCGTACCTGATGAAAATTAAATTAATGTATATTGCAATAACTCACATACGACTGATGACAGAAGAAGAAGAAGAAGAAGACTTACCTTTGAATCCAATCTTCTTCTTGTAAGCAACAGCAGCTTCAAAGAACCTGGCTAGATGATCAAGCTCTCTTCCCATGTCAGTGTTCAAGAGTGTCTGATAACCTTCACGGCCACCCCAGAAAACGTAGTTTTCACCGCCCAAGTAATGTGTCACCTCCATTGCCTTCTTCACTTGAGCAGCAGCGTAAGCATATACTCCAACCTCAGAGCTGGTTGCTCCTCCGTGCATGTAACGAGGATGCAAGAAAAGCTGAGCTGTACCCCACAATGGACGGATCTTGCTTCCCTGCATTTGAAGAGAAAACTAAGATATTGAAGCAACAAGATAGAATTTCATATGAATTAAGAATTCCAATTGTGTAATGACATACATGAGCCTGGGACAGAGGTTATATTAACTACAAAAGCTATCTTCCTAAATCCAATCCGTTACAAGAAATGGAATACTAGCCAACTGAATTCACCTTTTGGAGTTCTTTTGCGAGTTCGATAACTTCATCCAGGTTTTTGTTAGATTCCTGCAGATACAAAAAGTATAAATAGGTTATAGGCGCTTTCTAAATGACTGAAACAAGTTAATAGGTCAACAAGAGCAACAGAAAGTAATCAAGTACCAAAAGAAAAAGCAAGCTGCAAAAGAATTACAAGGTCCAAGAAATTATATACAGTCTTTCACACAAAGCAATAAAGTCCACTGTAGTTTCATTTGCACAATGTAATGCATATATAGTACTAAGTGAACCAGAAGCTGGAATTACCTCAAGTGTATTGCCATCAGGTGCTATGTCTCTGTCATGGAAACACCACCAATCAACTCCAAGTTTCTTCAAGAACTCAAAGTTAGCTCTCACTGCATTAAACAAAAACCACAAAGTCACTCACAGTAGTAACTCCCAATTGAAGAGAAACGAGTAACAACATTAAAACCAATCTTGACTTACTTCTTCTCTTAGCCATAGACACAGAGTTAGTACCATCTTCCCAAGGCCAGTACTTTGTCGCCGCACCAAATGGATCACCTCCAGTCCCACGGAACGTATGCCAAAACGCAACACTGAATCTAAACCAATCCTGCTCAACAGTTCAAGAGAACATACAAACAAACATCAATAAAAAAAACATCTCTCCCATTTCCTCAAATCCATAAAAACACAAGCAAAATCAAACTGTTGTAAGAAAAAAAAAAACAAAAGTACCTTCATTTTCTTCCCAAGAATCTCTTCTTCAGCGTTATACCACCTGTAAGCAAGTGGATTCTTACTCGAAGGTCCCTGAAAAAAAATCATAAAGCAATCAAATTCATCTACACATGCAAACACATACCACTAAAATTTCCAAATCGAATCAATAGAACATAAACATTTTACAGCTTATGGAGTATTATTGTGTTACCTCATACTTAATATTGGGGATTTCAGGGAAGAAGTCTCCTTTCCAATCATCAGAATCACTACACTTGCCATCCAAATCCGCAGGACATGTTGGTGGATCAGCACACTTCACACACACAAACCAATCAAGATCAAAACTTTAGTCTCAGATTACATTTCAAAATGATCATAAAGAGAAAAACAAAGAAAAAAGGATCAAGCTTGTGATTATCAAGTCTTACCACTAGAAACGAGGCAGCGATTAAGCAGAGAAGGAGCATAAAAAACTCAACTTTCTTCATATTTTTTCACCAAACCTTGAAACGATGATAAAACCCACTTCTTATCGCGATCGCAAGTGAGAAGCTAAATACTAAAAACTCAGCTTTTAGAATTTGGATAAACGGATTAATTTTTAAGATTTAGTAAGTGATGATGATGATGATTAAGAATCAGTCAGATAATGACATGACGTAAGCACTCGTTTGTTTTTTTCTGCTGTTTTACAATTTTGCCCCTTACCATAAAATGAAATCGACGGTTGTGATATCATCGGGGAGTTAAAAGCTAAATAAAATCGTACGTTCAGTCTTTATCCGGAAACAACGTTATAGCGTATATCACGTTTCTGACTCAGCATTGATCCTATTCTATATTTAGGGGAAAATATTATAGATAAGTGTTACTCTTGTATTTGTCCAAAAAAAAAAAAAAAAAAAGTGTTACTCTTGTAATACTATTTTGTGTCCAAATTAAATCACGTTTTGCTGAGTTTTTCTTTTATCAGTTCCCACAAACAACTTTTCTTTTTCCAATATTGTTATCTACTGTACAAGTCTTTTTTTTTTATTCATTGGGAAAAAGGATCCAAAGAATGATCTCACCCGTGAAATGAGTATCTATATAATACGTCTCACTGTGTCCGTGAAGCAACCGAGCACATTAAATGAATATTGAAATCTGACTAAGAAAATAAATATATATTTACGTTTAATTGCATTAGTGGGTTGGAAATTAACAAAAGGCTTCTTATATTGGGCCGTCTGGGCTCGTAAGCCTTTTTCCCTCAGAAGTTGCTCTTTGTTTTTTTTTTTTTTTTCATATGTTCCCTCATATAGTGCTCTGCTGACGACAAAAAAAAAAAAATAGTGCTCTGCGAGTCTCTGTATTTTTCTTTGCCATCTTTTTAGTTGCTTTTCAGAAAGTGTGTAAAGTATCCTATTTATTTGATTCATACAATCAAATAGTTAGAGAAGATATAGGAGGGTTTAGTTTCTTGAATCGTCTTTGCTTAATTATAGCTGATTCACATTTTACACAAGACCATCATTAATAATGTCAACGCAGGTTGTTTACTCTCGTCATCAAGATTCAAGAATGGTGTACAACTTTAAATCCAAACTTATCTAATGTTATGTGTTGATGTTATGGATTTCAACTTTCCGGGCAAGATATGCACAAACAAACAATGCTATTGTCAGATCATCCGTGGACTACTACGAGAACTCTACCAGATTAACTACTTTTTCGCATAAGAAAGTGATCATAACAGAATTCAACAGATGCATCAAACTGCATAACCAACCCTGTTGTAGTAAGAACTAAGAAGTCAACCTTACAAAAATAAAATGAAGGGTTTAGACAAATAAAAATCAGTATATTCATTTAGACAATGATTAATTTGAGTCTCAATTTGCTCATAAAAGCTTACCTAATTCTAATTCTGATGATCACTCTCGTTTCCCTTGGATCTTTCTGCTTCCTTCTCCTTCTTCTTTCGAGCTTCCAAGTCGCTAAAAGCCTTCCCAATGGCTGCAGCCTCAGCAGGGAGAATTGTAATAGGCTCAGCATCGTCTTCTTTCAACCCGCTTAACGTCCTCTCAATGACTGCAGCTTCACCAGCCATAATAGCCTTCTTTTCCTCGTACAACAACTCGCTCAACATCTTAGCCATCACTCTAGCCTCAAGAGCAAGAATGGGCTCATAGTATACAGGGTTATCATTCTTACATGCCTTGAACATGAGCCTGGCCTCCTTACATTTACTAGTCTCGTCTTCATCATTCTTCTTTGCTTCATCCCAACATCTCTCCAATTCAATGAATGCATCCTTGCACTCACCTCCCTTTATGTACTTGCACAATCCACACTCTTCATCTTCTCCTTCCTCTGTCACATTCAAATCTTCAATTAGGGTTTTTGATCCTTCCACATCCTTCTGAATCTGATCTTCACTTAGGTCTTTTGATCCCTCCCTAGCTCCTTGGTCTTCTTCGATTAGGGCTTTAGTTTGCTCCCCATCTCTCTGATATGTCGAAGGGTCCTCCTCTGTTTTAGCTTCCGCCACAGAATTCACACTCCCCATAGATGAACGATTTTGGTTTCTCCTCTTAGAAAAAATTCCAATCAATATATACAAAATCCCCAAAAATTGATATCCTGTTTTCCCAAATTTTAATAGTATCCATATTTATTTTTCCATTTTAAGGTTTTTTATTTTCCTTGTTGAGGAGGCAATGTTGACCTCTCTTTTGGTAGATTACATAGTGGGCATTACGAGGCCGGTATATTGGGCCTTTGAAATCTGTGTGATTTTTTAACTTTCTATGAAACCCAATGAGTAATATTTTATTTTCATAAATATGTTAAAATATTTAGATAAAAAGAAAAATAAATATCTCCAAGCTGAGAGAGAACATTAGAAAAACAAAATATCTTGGAGAGTTGTACTTTTTCGACTTTCAATGATCTTTTTTGAAATGCAAAAAGCCAAAGTGAAATATCCCACTTGGCACTTGTGAACAAATATCTTCACAAAAAATGGAAAAAAATGTAAAAAACCGACAAAGGCTTTCCTAACGAAAAACCTGATATGTTTGATTTCGAAATAATGGTTTTGCTTTAAACGTTACGGATTAAAACACTTTTGGTGACAGAAAATAAAAAAAAAATGTAAAACACTAAAAGAAAAAGATAATATCTCAACATTATTAATAGGAGAAAATAAAATAAAAGGATAATTGTCAAAAAAAAAACAATAGATATCTTCCAGCCAATTAATTGAGTAACAATTATCCTAAATTTTTTTTATTTCTTTCGTTTTCTAAATTTAAAGGTGGAAAAAGAAGAAAACAATAATGCCAACAGGCAACAGCAGCCAACCCCAATCCACGTAAGCTACCAACTTGAGAAATGTTTCCACACAAAAATCGTTGTTTATATATAAAATCAGTTGTTGAGAAGATTACGTAGGACACATTCTAACGCCACGAGACTCACGAGCTACGAGTCACTCACACACACGAGCCAATCTGTCAAATAACAACACACCAATCTTTCTTTACTAATAATATCTTCTTTTGATTACTTCAAACCAGTCAGTATCATCTAAAAGTCAATTTCTTGATCCCACACAAGACAAGAGAATCAATACTCTTATTTTAGTTGAGTTCCCCTATCATTACATTTAACTCGTCCCTTCAAACTTTCGTAAACCATCTTCCTTCTTTCTTCTCTCTCTCTCTCTCAGTTGTGTTGTGTCTGAGAGATGGGTTTGTTTGGGACTAAGAAGATCGGTAAGTATGAAATTGGTAGAACAATCGGGGAAGGGAATTTTGCGAAAGTGAAACTTGGTTACGACACGACCAATGGTACTTACGTTGCTGTCAAGATCATCGACAAGGCTCTCGTTATTCAAAAGGGTCTCGAGTCTCAAGTCAAGAGGGAGATTCGCACGATGAAGCTTCTTAACCATCCCAACATCGTACAGATACACGAGGTTTTGTGTCTCTCTCTGTCTCCTCAAACCTCAAATGATTCAACTTTTTCTCCTTTTCTTATACTTGTTATATAGATTCTGAGTAAAATTTTGAAACTTCACAGGTGATTGGGACCAAGACAAAGATCTGTATTGTTATGGAATACGTTGCAGGTGGTCAGCTTTCAGACAGACTTGATAGACGAAAGATGAAAGAATCAGATGCCAGGAAGCTTTTCCAACAGTTGATTGACGCTGTTGATTATTGTCATAACAGAGGAGTTTATCACAGAGATCTTAAGGTCAGAGAACAAACTCTCTCTTTCTCTCTGTTTTTCCTCGTTTTTCTAATTGATTTTGTGGCTAATTTGATTTGGTTTTTGCTTTTTGCAGCCACAAAACTTGTTATTAGATTCAAAGGGTAATCTCAAAGTTTCTGACTTTGGATTAAGTGCAGTTCCTAAAGTAACACTTTCTAATTCTAATCATATATCTATAATAAGTTTCTGTTTACTAATCCAATGATTTGGGTTTGAAACAATCAAATTCTAATCAAGAATTATGGTTTGTGTACTTATTCACAGTCAGGGGATATGCTCTCTACAGCTTGTGGCTCTCCATGTTATATAGCACCAGAGGTAACATTACCAATAATTACTTCTCATAATGTTTCAAAATCTCTGCAGAAGCTGATTTTGTTAATGAATTAAACAGCTGATAATGAACAAAGGCTACTCAGGAGCAGCAGTGGATGTATGGTCTTGTGGAGTGATTCTATTTGAATTGCTTGCTGGTTATCCACCGTTCGATGATCATACGCTTCCGATTTTGTATAAGAAGATACTCAGAGCAGACTACACGTTCCCACCTGAGTTCACTGGAGAGCAGAAGAGACTAATCTTTAACATTCTTGACCCAAATCCTCTAAGCGTATGTAATAAGAAAGAATCTGCATATTACATAGACATTCTTCATTGTCAATCTTTGAATCCAAAACTGAGTAAAAACATTTGGATGCAGCGTATAACATTAGCTGAGATAATCATTCACGATTCTTGGTTCAAGATTGGTTATACACCAGCTTATTATCAAGTCTCAGACTCAATCAAGGCAAGTTTGATTCCACTAGATGTCTGAAAACGTTAATAGCTTTTGAGTCAAAGTTGTAACTTATTTGAAATGGATCGTGCAGGATAATGTAGCGGAGATAAATGCAGCGACCGCATCTTCAAATTTCATAAATGCTTTTCAGATAATAGCAATGTCTAGTGATCTAGATTTGTCAGGTCTCTTTGAAGAAAATGTAAGAGACTTGAAACTATTTTTACTTAAATCTTCAAACTCACCTAACAAACAAAGAGAGTTAAAGATTGAAGAGATTCTTGATTGTTATGTCTTCAGGATGATAAGAGATATAAAACAAGAATTGGGTCCAAGAACACAGCACAAGAAACAATCAAGAAGATAGAAGCTGCGGCAACTGATGTCAGTTTATCAGTTGAAAGAATAAAGCACTATAAGGTAAAGAACTGTAATTTAGTTGTTGCAGATTCTTCTACAGATCATTCCTTAAGACTAGTTAAAGATCTTACAAATGCATCTGTCTTTTGTTGTTGTTGTTTAATTACCAGGTTAAGATTCAGCCAAAAGAGATAAGATCAAGATCTTCTTATGACTTATTATCAGCAGAGGTGATCGAAGTGACTCCAAGCCATTGTGTTATAGAAATATCAAAATCTGCAGGCGAGTTAAGACTCTACATGGAGGTAAGCTGAAAAAAATAGTTACTAAACCCATCTAAGAAATATATTTGAAAAGACTCATCTGATGATATGAGATTGGCTTTTGTAACATGACAGTTTTGCCAGAGCTTATCAAGCTTGCTTACAGCGGAAGTAAGCTAAGAGAGAGCCACAGATTCTCAAAGTAAAGTGATGAACAGAGGAAGCAAATAAAGCATATCTTTGCAGATTTGAGTTATAGTGAAAAGAATACAATAAGGAGATGAGATCGAAAGAATAATGCATGTCTTGGTGATCCCAAAGGGCTCTTTAAATCAGGGTGTAAAATGATGGATTGTTTCCTAAGCAAATTGTTAAATTACAAACTTGATTACAAAATAGATATAAAGCAGAACAAGTTTTTTCTTTTCAATTGATGGGTAGATTGACAGACATGTGTGAGTGCTCGTTCGTTGACTTATGTGAAACACACAACACACATTTTTACTTCATATGACAAATCTCAAACATCACACGCATAGCTAGTAAGAAACAGAGACACATGCATAGAGTGAGAGATCAGAGATCATGTAATATGAAGCACACAGACATGGAGACGCAATCTTATTGACAAGATAGAGAAACACTTCGGGCTTTTCCGTTTAAACATTGCCGCCGTAGTAGGCGGCCGCTCACACTCCGCCGGTGGCTCCTTTTTTTTTTTCTAAGCTTCTGACACCTTTTTTTAGTCTCTCTATTTATAGAGGTTTTGCACCAATCATATAATATTTTTGTGAGTTGTCTTATATATGTGAATTTCAAATATATATTGGCATGTGGATATGAATGCCCATAAAGCTCGAATAAGGAAAAAAAACAATGAACGTAGAGAGCTTGTTTTTTTGCTAGATGTTTTTACACTGATAATGTAAGTGTTTTTAATGTCTTCATGGGTCACACTTCAAATTTCGAAAATTGATGTAACTCCAACAACACATCAACGAAGTCATATTCATATGTTAAGACATAGTGACCCCATATATGATGAATCTTTTAGAACACAAAAGAAATTAGTAAAGCTTGGTCACACACAAACACAAAACAACTGTGAACCAAATACCAAAACGCAACTTGACTCCCACTCACCAAAATGCAACGTACGACAAGAACAATTTTTTTGTTACCAAAAAAAAAAACATAACGATGATCCATACAAATTAGATATCTGTCGAAAAGTTCAATTTACGAAGATATTGGAAAGTGGAAATATTAAGAAATTAATTGAAATCAAGTAGAAAGACAACCCCTTTTTTTTTAAGAGTGTTTGATGTCCTTTTTAGTAAGGCTTCTCTCCAACGTAGTTACCCGGTGGGTCGTAGTTACAAGTGATGAAAACTCCTGCACCATTCTCACACACCACACGCGCGCACCCAAGCCTTTTGGTGTCACGCCACACCATCTGAGTGTAGTGACCACACATTCCACTTCCGTCACACGAGTTTGTGTTGTGGTCGTAGGACCTTCCTTCAACGACCCATGACTGCACCGCAAAACCTGGTGTCCAGTCCGAGCCACTTCCCCAAAACAGGTTCTCACCGTATGGTCCCGTGGAGTGGGACAATGAGCAGTCATAACGCCTTTGGTTCGCCCACCATGTCGCGTAGCTCGCTAACTTGCCGTCCCAGACCAATGGAGACAACCCTGATAGAGAATGAGATTCATTTCACCAAATCAATAGCTATATATAGAATTAAAAAGAAATGGTAGTGGAATTGATCCATCGACTAATAAGGTACCTAGTCTGGACCGAATAGCGTTATGTGGGTCAAGAAACAATCTAGCGATTGAGCCAACGGGTAGCCTTGGGGTAGTAGGTGGCCGATAAACAGGCTTGGGGCTCGGGAGTGGGAGCCGTGGCGTAGGGACATAAGGGGTAGGTGTAACTGGTGGCCTTGGACGGTAATAGTCTGCATGGACCTCTTGGAAACCGACCAAGAGAAGGGAAATTGTGAAGACAATGACTAGGGTCGTCGATGAAGCGGTCGCCATCTTTGCGGTGTGGACTATGAAAGATGGCTTTGTGGGTGGTGAAGAGAAATGACTTTGGTGAGTGGTTTATTTATAAGTTATGAATTTTGATGAATTGATTAATGAATTTGGACCTTTAAGGGATGTCAACTACAATGTGGCTTCCATGTTCGATTATGGTTACCACTCTTTTATGTCTCTCTTTAGTTAAACGGTTTTATGGTTAATTAATATGTCAATTAGGATTTTTATATAATTTTTTGTCTTATACATCATGTATATTAATTTCTTGGTTAACTCTTTTATTTTTGCACCTTATTTTTTGTTTTTTCAGCTTATTTGTATAGTTGATTAAGTGATTATCTCACATGCATGCATATAAGAAGTTTTCTATTTTATTTGTATTTTTAATACAAAAGACATATTAAAGAAGTTGTTGTGATGAAATTAAATTAAAATCTTAAGAGTGATATGAAAATCAGAAAATGTATCTATCAATTGGCGTTGAATGATACTTCAATTGGTTTCTTAATATCAAGTGTCACAAGGACAAGGCCAGTGATCGTCCATGATTTAATTTATTGGGGATAGAATTGATCAAATTATATTAGTTTTACATGGATCTAAATCAGAAATTATCGGATAACAGATACGAGATTACTGAATACTATTAAAATCTAGCCGACCTATAAATGTTCCCTTAATTAACATTTTATGTAATGGCTGTTGTCTTTTATTATTTTGGTCAATCTAACAAAACTATTTTACTTTCTAGTTGAGGGAATTTTTTAGTTTACTTCGCTTGCTTGCTTGTCTTTGTCATGCCACGTCACTTTCAATGAGTCGCGTCTTTTGATGGGCCTTTAGAAATAAAAAAACGTTCAAGCCCATTTTCCTCGAGTCCATTAAAAGGCGATTAAGCATCCCACACTTTTGAAAATTTTTAAACCCATGTAGACTGTTTCGTAGTAGAAAACTAGAAATATCTTAGACCATCCCCATTGGGGGTATCTTAGGAGGCTAAGATACCCCCAATAAGGATGCCCTTATGAAACAAAAGCAAGTAGAATTAACGATTTACATTATTATCCACAACTCGTTACATTTTTAAAGATATTATGAAAAACTCATGAACATGCTATATAAGCTTTTATGACTGTAAGTAATAATACAATATATAATCAATAATGCATCCCTATATATAGTTTTACACATATATGCATGATATAGATTATTACACACTGTGGTAGCTCATCTGCGCGTAATCTTGGAGCATGACCATTCCTTCAGTCGTCTGATCAAGAACAGAAGCTGATCCCCAAGAACTCGACGACGTCGTTTTCCTCTCTAGCTCCACTTCCTCTGACCACCAACTCGAACCGTTCGTTAGCTCGAACTCGTTCCCAACTTGAAACAGTTCTTTAGAACCACCTCTGTTCATAAGCTCCATGTTATGGTTATCTAATCGAAGGTCCTGCGAAAACCCGAAATTAGGTTGAAAGTCGTGAGCAGGGTTTAGGGATTGCTCTACGTTCTCCGAATAGAGAGGAGAGACTCCATTGTTCATCTCAGATAGCTTGATATCGCTGTTCTCATGATGATCAACGTTAAGTCCTATGGGGTGGAAGCTTTCTTGGGATGCAAGCTTAGAGTTTTGATTAGGAGTAGTTGTGGTACTCTGCAACAATGGATGAAGCTTGGGCCACAAGATAGGGTTGTTGTAGAAACTAGAGAAAGGGTTCTGTAGATTCTGAAGCTGCATGTGAAGCTGGAGCCTCTCGAGTGCTGAATTGCTCAGATTCTGAGGACTCTTGTTGTTGTTGTTGGTGACATTGTTTTCAGTGGAATCGGACATGGAGTCTTGACGATTCATTTGTTTCTGTCTTCCAAGAAGTTTCTTCTTCAGTTTTGTGTTCCAATAATTCTTGATATCGTTGTCAGTCCTTCCAGGAAGCTGAGCTGCAATTATGGACCACCTGCATATATCACATGAATGTTAAGATTATAGGAAAGTTTATTAGAAAGCCCTTATATCAGAAATCACACGTTTCATAGGTATAAATGTATAAAGGTTCTTACAAAGACACCAAAACAAGAAGAAAGAGACAATATAAACCCTAAATTCTATGAGAGATACCATGGTTTGAAGAAAGATGGGCTTGCATGTGTTTCAGCACAAGATTCATAGACAAAAGGTAAAAAGACAAGAATCTCAATTTTGAATTTCTATAGGAATAATTACCTCTAAAATACAAGAATAATAATTTCTATGTGTTAATTTACTTATTTAGTAGAGATCAAGAGAGATAGATCACTTACCGGCTTCCAATGCTAATGTATAGACTCAAGATGATACTATCTTCTTCCTCAGAAAAACCACCATGTTTGATGTTTGGTCTTAAGTAATTAAGCCATCTCAGTCTGCAACTCTTACCACATCTCTTCAAACCTATATAATTTATACAAATCTCAAAATCAGAACAAAACTTTATCTAATCAATCTAAACCCAAAAAATGAAGAGAGAGGTTAACATGTATCTTTTAATACACTATGTGGAATTAGTTTATGGCCTTACGGGATTATAATTAAAACAAAAGTAGAACTGTTACTTACCAATCTTCTGAGGCAGTGCGATCCAGTTGCCTCCAGTGCCATATTTGTCGATGTAATCCTTGAGCTTCACATCTTCCTCCGGCGACCATGGCCCTTTCTTCACGTTTGCCTTGTCACAGCATGGAGCTCTTCCCATTTTCTTACAAATCTGTTGTCTTTTCTTGATCTTGTCGTTGGTGTTCTTCTTCGAAGTGTTGATATGATTGATGTGATGATGAAATGATCTAATGCTTAGAAGGGATGGTTTATAAAGACGAGAAGAAAGAGGATATTAGTTGATGATTATTATAACGGAAAAATGTATAATTATTATATAAACTTTATGAAGTCCTCTCCGCGTTTTAATGTCTTCCTCATAATTCAACTTCAACCCTAATTGTATATTTTTCTAACTAGGGTTTTTGCTTTTTCTGCATTTTGGATTAGTTTTCTAAACTTTTTAAATATATTATACTATTCATTTTGAAAAGGTAAAAAGCTGTCTTAGTTTTAATAATCATTAACGTAAAGAAACACTTGCGTGAAAAAATCGCCCAATCGCATTATCACTTTATATATTCTATTTAACTAATAGGTCAAATTAAAGGGCAGGAAACAAACCATCATCTCGATTTGTCGTGACTTGGGTTGAAATGTTCTCTCTACAGCCAATCAAATGTCATTGGTTATTTTAATTTCTGATGTACTTCTTGAATTTGGATCATTTGCTGAAATTTATAAAACATTTGTCTGGATAAGTGAATTTCTATTGAAACAAGCAAAAAGGTATATACAATATTCTGACTTTCTTAACTTTCAGACTTTCTTAAATATATGATAGAAATTTTGGGTAAAAAACCAAGATGAATTTATAATGGCCAAAGGAAACTTCAACTATATATAATATATATAACATTGTGTTAACAAAATTACTTCAACTAATATCGACTTTAGTATTGTAGGTTCCATATAATTTTAGTATAATTTCCATATTTCAATCCAAACATATAGTCGAGACTCGAGAACCATAAAAGAACAGCTTTGTTCAGAGTTCAGACATTAAGTCCAAAACTATAGAAAGTGCATGCAGTTAGTTAGAACTTAGAATTAAGAAGAAGCTTCTAAGAAATTAATCGATGATATATATGAAAAAGCGTGTGCTGTAAGGATAAACGTCGATATCGAGAAGACCACAGATAAACAGTTATCTATGACTCATTGTAAAATAAGTTTGACTTCATCTCAAAGTAAGCATCAATTTCCAAGTCTAGGCTGTTTAAAAAAAAAAAAAAAATTTGTATCTCATTGTTGTTCTAGAAACTCTTGGTTCTTTGACTTATAGTAGTTTCTTTTACATAAAAAATATACACATATAGATATTTGATATCATATAGTCTACGCGCAGTGGTTGCATTTTCAACTTAGAAGAAATTTGAATAGAGTTCTATGAAAGTATTAGAAATGATCTGTGGATATTTAGAACTGTAATTAATCGGCTAGCTACCTTATCAATCATTTATCATTTCTTTTGTATCATATTTCTTTTGTATCATATTTCATTTCTCTGTAATGATCGTAAAATCATATCCGAGGTTTATCATTTCTTTTGTATCATATTTGATTTCTCTGTGGACATTTTCTCTGTGGACATCCCAAATTTTGAATAGATTACTTTGCATTATCGCCATGCATGCAAGTTTGACATTAATATAATCGTAAGATTTTACACTTTTGTTTAAAATACATTCTTATCAACCAAACTATCATGATTAATCTCGATTTTTTTTTCTTCTACTTTTACAAATGATCGTAAAAGTATTAATTACATTATCTAACAAATTGCTTTGCATGAATCAGGTCAACAATCATTAGTTAAAAAAGGGTACCTATGGCTTTTCCAACCTTGCAAGAGTTACGTTTTAAAGTAAGTTTGTATTTATTCAAAAACAAAAAAAAAGTAAGTTTGTATCAATAATAACCAACGGTACATGATACATAAGTGTAAATTATAATTATGATCTTGAACAATTTTATAGGATTAATTAGCCGATTCGGTATTTCAAATTAAATTTGATTTTCTGAATCCTTATATATACGAACCTTTGTTCTTTAAAAACAATTAAATCAGTTTCGAGTATATATTAATGCTACCAAGGACATCGATCTAATTGTGGAAATTAAATTGATTGGTGGGAAGACTGTATTTTAATATAAAAGGAGAAGCTTTAATACAATAATTGATCTGAACAACCAGACAACTTAGACTAATTGATCTTGATTTATCACAAATATGTCTTTACAAAACATTAATGCATATACAACAAAATAAAATATTTTTTTAATTAGTTAGTTTAAAATAATCAAGTGAGATAAGGAACCACAACTAGGTAACAAAATAACAAGAGGAAACCATCAAAATTTCAAAAAGGAGAAAAACTAATATTCTGTATAATTTAATAACCCTACAATATTTAAAAAATGATATGCTTTAGAATAATAAAATAAAACAAAGATTGAAGACAACAGGAAATTCAGAGCTTTAAAAAAAAAAAAGTAACGCAAATGTTTCTTGTTGTCTTTTTTCAAAACCCTAGAATCGATGCATTTGACAAATCCCAATTTTAAGACATTATGATCGAGCTGTTAGTGGTTAAACATATTACATATGTATATTTGTATAGTGTGTGTGATTTTTAAATTTTTTTTTTTTAAATGTCATACGAGAGGATAAGCTTAGATAGGTAGCTTCGATTAATAATTAATCAATGTTGTTTGATTAATTTCCCAGCTAATATTCTTTATTCAGTATATCGTCAGATACTCATATCCCCGAGATTTTCCACAAAATCATTGCTAATAGCCGAATACTAGAATTAACATTTTATGAGTTATATAAATATATCATGTTTTTTAACGGACAAGATTAGATACTTGATCAGGCTATATATCCCAAATTCAAATGTAGAGCCAGATTAATTAGAATCAAGATATTATAAGGTTAATGGTAATAATGAAAAAGTACATTGTAATAAGACAAAATCAATGTTTCCTAAATTTCTCTGTATCATGTTATTTTTTTTTATCTCTGGAGTCTGGACGTCCAAACACACGACAGTATATAACAAAACTAAAATGTTAAATTCAAAAAACTAAAATGTTAATTTCGAAGTCTTATGTGAAAAATATTAATAAGAGAATAGCTATAGATAACTCGAATTTGTATAGCTATTAGAATCACAAATTATAATAAATTTGGTGAATTGTGTATAAAACCTAACCAAAAATGAAGTTAAAATTCTGATCAGAAAATATATATAATATAGTTTCACTTATAAAAGTCCTTTTTTCTTTTGTGACTAGACCTTTTTTATCTTTCCTTTTCTACAAAGCTTTGTTATTTTTTTTCCCAACAAATTCAAGATAAGATTGAGTATGCCAAATTTATACTTATAAAAAATGTTTTTCTTTTTACCAACCAAAAACTAATCAAAGGAAAAGTATCACTCATAATCACGTCACTTGGGTTGACTAACCCATTACCGTACATAATTTCCTTTGTAATTAGTGATTGTTCTCTTATAAATTTTACTAATATACACATAACTTTTAGATGTAACTTAACATTTCATATGATATACAAAAAAATTCGATGAGTTTCATATGATATATTAAGTTAATATAGTATCATACTATCTCTTTATTCACTCAAATAAATTTCACGGGAAAAGAAAACAGAAAAGTACACGTGTGAGTGTGTACGTGTGAGTTTGACCATATATATGAAGGAAAAGTCATTAGCGCATGTTAGGTGTGGAAAATGGGCTTTTTCATACCTGTACTATCTAGGTATGTTAATTTCATATAGTTGACTTGTCATTGTGTTAGATCATACCTGCACTTATTGTAAATTTGAATTTAGTACCTCGAGATTTCATTTCGTGCTGAATAATACAAAAACGTGTTAAATGTGTAACGCTGTTAACTCTCCGTCGACGTGGATTCCACGTCAGATGATACGTAAATCCATCGCTTGATGACGTGGCAAAACGACGTCGTTTTGGTCGCTTAGATGGTAATTAAAAATATGTCAACATCAAAGCTCGAACCTCCAACCAATCACTTTTATACTGACTACATAACCGCTAGGCCATCAACACTTAATCGGTATAAATGAACAACGCATTAATATATAGTGTTTCGTATTTCTATATAATTAATATATAGTGTTTCCTATTTCTTCTTCATTAATACTAATGATCATTCGACACTAGTGTATCGTATTTTTATATAGTATTTCCTATATATAGTGAAAAACACTATATATGTTTCGTATTTCTATTTCGTATTTCTTCTTCATTAATATATAGTGTTTCGTATTTCTATATATTAAAACAATATATAGTGTTTCATATTTCTTCTTCATTAATATTAATGATCATTCAACACTAGTGTTTCGTATTAATATATAGTGTTTCATATATAGTGAAAAACACTATATATTAATGAAGAAGAAATACAAAACACTATATATTAATACGAAACACTATATATTAATGAAGAAGAAATACAAAACACTATATATTAATACGAAACACTATATATTAATACGAAACACTAGTGTTGAATGATCATTAATATTAATGAAGAAGAAATATGAAACACTATATATTGTTTTAATATATAGAAATACGAAACACTATATATTAATGAAGAAGAAATACGAAATAGAAATACGAAACATATATAGTGTTTTTCACTATATATACGAAATACTATATAAAAATACGAAACACTAGTGTCGAATGATCATTAATATTAATGAAGAAGAAATAGGAAACACTATATATTAATTATATAGAAATACGAAACACTATATATTCATGCGTTGTTCCTTTATACCGATTAAGTGTTGATGGCCTAGTGGTTATGTAGTTAGTATATAAGTGATTGGTTGGAGGTTCGAGCCTTGCTATCAACATATTTTTAATTACCATCTAAGCGACCAAAACGACGTCGTTTTGCCACGTCATCAGGCGATGGATTTACGTGTCATCTGACGTGGAATCCACATCGACGGAGAGTTAACAGCGTTACACATTTAACACGTTTTTGTATTATTCAGCACGAAATGAAATCTCGAGGTACTAAATTCAAATTTACAATAAGTACAGGTATGATCTAACACAATGACAAGTCAACTATATGAAATTAACATACCTAAATAGTCCAGGTATGAACCCATTTATGTGTTTGCAGAGGACAAGACATTGGTGTATTTGATGGTGTCACGTACCTTGACCTTACACTTAAATTACTACTAATACGACTCATTTTTCAAAAATTTCAACCATTAGTTATGATATACTCAAGCTTATACTATACTAGTAGATACTATATATAGTGCTAATTACATGGTAACTGTTTAGTTTTCAAAAAAAAACTTTTGTTAGTTTTATTTTAACTAGATAAAAGATAGATTATGTTTTCCGATCAAAAGCTGGCCTGGCCTTACAAAAACCCTTTATTTATGTTACTATCGAAACTTTTAAATTTATTAAGTTCATGGGTCCAATGATTAGCACAAAACATATTGTCATATAGTTTTCTCATAAACAAAATAATTTGGTAATTTGGTTAGAAGGATGTTCTGTGTACAAGGAAGATACGACATGAGAGTTGATGATAATGTCATGCTTTAATTTTTCTCCTACTTCACTTGCTAATTTTTTTATATGCCAAGAAGATCTTTTGCACTTGCGAGGAGCTGACTTTTCTGTTCATAGACAAAGAATATAATTCTTTTATTAAAATTGATTTTAAAGAGTTAATTAAGAATCAAACAAAATAATTTTATTTAAAAGTCAAACCTAATAAGTACTAACTATTTAGAGAGGGGAAATATAGAGAAGGTTTGCAGTCCTGTCACATTTTGTTGCCATCCATCTTAGCATGTCCTTTAATCCATTACCTAACCTCATCTCTATACTAACACTAATTTTTCTTGGTCTAATTCTGAGTTGGGTTTGTTCGAATCTTGGGATTCTTGGCTACTAGACGACGCCGTTAACATTAGCTTCTCTGACCACAAGTTTTGTTTATACTGGCGGCCACGGAAGATATATGTACAATATCTTTATAAACACACTTTTAACTTACAACTTGAAATAACAAGCATTTTTATAAAACACAGCGTAATTTATCGGACACGAAACAACTGGTCCAAATTCTAACACGAATGTGCTTTATAATCCTCACGCAGCAGGAACTATTTTCATAGATCAAAATCTTTTACTTGTACTAATTTGAGAAGTAAAAATAAAATAAAGAATAATCTAATGCGTACTGTTCTTAACCACGTATCTTATATACAAAACACCAAATTAATAACCCCCAAAAAAAAAATGAACGAGAGAGGGACCTCAATGATCATCAAGTGCAACCAATACATTGCTTTGATCAAACCAAAATCCTCTAATTTAAACATGAAACAAAACTATATACCAATAAAAACACCATTTTCCTTTCTCCCACAAGACGCTAATTTTGGCGTTCCAACCGCAGAAACCAAGTGGTAACCAAAAAATAGGCTAACTATACTTTTTATAAAAAAGTCAAAGTAGATAGAAGCCTTTCAATCTTCAAGATCACCATGGCACCATCACCATCTTCTTCTTCTGTCTTCTTCGTCATCATCTTTATTCTTCTTTTTCTAGTTCATGTATTTATTTATTTTAAATTCATAGCAGCAGCCATATTCCTGAGCTTCTGTGATATTTCAGTAAAGGATGGTCTCTCTGTTGGCTCAGATGCCCAGCAACTTTCCATCAATCCCTTCCACTCTGGATCACACCACTGTGGGATTTTCGGACGCAATGCGTTATTCACTATACCTCCTGTAACCAAAAAACGCCAATCTACATGTCTTAGTCTCCTAACTCTTTTATCATTCACAAGTATATACAAAGACAAAGGTATAGTTACCAATTATGGAAGCACAGTGCATGTCTGCGTAGGGTTCTTCACCAGTGAGCAATTCCCACATTACAATCCCAAACGAGTAAACATCGATCTAATCAATCAAAAGACACAGGCTTCGTTAGTTGACTATGATATTCGATCCAATTAGAAGATTGAACAAAAGCTACAAGTTTCTATCAGATATTTGGTTACCTTTTCAGAGACCATGTTGCTTTTCCCACTTAAGAGCTCAGGTGCCATCCATGGCAAAGTCCCACGAACACCTCCTGAAACTAGAGTCTTCTGTTTCACCTTCGATAACCCCAAATCACCAATCTGGAAAAAAGAAAAAACCAATTTATGAGAAACATATAAGTTTATTCTCTGTTATATGGGAGATCAGATGCGCAAAAACGTAACCTTGCATATAGGACGCTGAGGATCTCTCATGTTCACAAGAAGATTCTCACACTTCAAATCGAAATGAACTATGTTCTTTCCATGCAGATACTCCATCCCGAATGCAGTATCCATGGCTATGATGAGTCTTTTACGACGATCAATAGTTCTGGAGGAGTCAACCAATGTAATGTCAGATATTTGAATCCTCTAGGAAAATAGTATATATGGCATGAATATGTGAATATTTTTTACCTATCCTTCTTCTGCAAAAACTGTTTCAAAGATCCATTAACCATGAACTCCGCCACAGTTGCTAGAGAACCATCAGGACCATCACGTACTATCCCATAGAACGACACAACGTTTGGGTGATGCAATGAGCTCAATAACAGGGCTTCTTTCCAAAAATCTTCTATCTGCAACAGCAGAAGCAAAGAATTATACTTTGATGAAAACGTTAAATTCAACTGATAATAAAGGAATTAAATTTTACCAAACGTTCCCTTTCAGAAGGTTTGCCTGCAAAGCAACTGGCTTTTATTCTCTTTATTGCAACATCTGAGCCTTTCCATTTTCCATGGTAAACAGATCCATATGTTCCATGGCCTAGCTCTCGAATCTCCTCCAGATCATCGTTTCTTATGCTCTAGAAAAAGAAGGGGAAAACCAAGATAACAAAGTCAAAAGGACTAGAAATTTTTTGGTTTCAAGATTCTTTAAGACGGGTTTAAGCATAAAAACCTGTAATCCCCTGGATCGAGCTTCAGTCTCAGCCTTTGTTTGTTCAATCTTGAAATTGTTTGGGTTATCGCTATCAGAATCTATCTCAGGTTCGTCTTGGGCATTCTGAAAAAGAAAAAAAACAGAAAGTTGTTGTAAAAGGGAAGTCAGAAGAAAGCAAAACACCCTAAGGCCCTCATAATTTGTTAACATATTAGAATACTCACCATATGCTCTGGTTCGTTTTCCACCAACTCCGGCCTCACTTGATCTTTGGCTTCTTCTGGATGAGCTTTAACCTCAGCAGCTCCTTCAAGTGCCGCCCTCTTTACAGATTCAATTAACTCAGGCAAGAAACTCAAACGCTCAACTGATAGCTCTTCCCCTTCGGGAGTAGCAACAGAAGGACTCTCTTGTACCAGATTCCCCATATCTTTCTTTCCTTCAGCTAAGGGTTGAGGCTTATCTAGGAACGGAACACCGTTTGAAACACCAGTATCAACATAGTTAAATTGTTCAACTCCCTCAGCAAACTTGCTTTCCACCGGCCTCACAACTTCAACACACTCTGGTGTCTGCATAACTGGTGTCTGCGGAATTGGTGTAGCATTGAGGTTTGTCTGTAATAATGGCCCAGACAAAGGCTCACGCACCTGTAGATATTCGTTATGTACCGCCGAGTTTTCAGATGGCACCCAATTCGGATCTAAAGGGAAGACTCTATCTTGCATATGGGGATTAGAGTAGTAAGGCTGGCCAGGGGAGGACATTCTATCAAAGCCAGAAATCCTTTGCGGAGAACCAACCAAAACACTTTGATTCTCCACTCCGATAGAATACCTAGGATCAGTTTCTACCGAATTCCTAATAACAGTCTGATTGGCTGTGCCATTCACTTGCATGGGCAAGGCTGGAGGGCCAGCTATAGGATTTGAAACGTTCTGCCAAATATTTTGTTGAGGGTGCATATGGCTATGACCTGCTGAGTGGATACTTTCAGGTCCTGGAGGATAGAGATTGTTCCCATAATGAAACCCACGTTCCTCAGCAGAGGGGTTGGCCGAATTCAAGGGAATGCCACCAAGTGGTTTATCATGAAACCCTTCACTGGAAATTTCATGTCCAGCTCGGTGACCAAGAGGATAATTCATCCCTGGACCATCAGGAGTGTAATGATCGTTTGGTCTTCCAACATTAGAAATATGTTGCCTTCCTTCCTCAATCCTTGAAGGATTAGGATTCACCTGTTGTTGAACCATCCATCCTCTTTCATGTCCGAAAGTCTCATTTGGATAAGCTCCGTGATGAGTAGGCTTCGGGTCTGTGTTAAGCAGGAAACTTTCCCTGTTTGGTGGACACTGTGCACAATGAGGTGGAAATCCGTTGTTGCCTACATTAGGCTGCTCCAAAAGCTGATGGTTTCTATGATACGGTACGCGACAGTTCTCGCATACATTACCACCTTCATAGCCACCTGGACCACCATGAAGAACATTCCCAGGAAAACCTCCTTTACTCTCAGGTGGCATTGCTCCAGCTGGGACCCACACCACACTGTCAGGAATCTGGGCCTGGTGCTCATAGAAAGGATGATAACTTGCTTGCGACGGCCTCACATACTCTTCAGGCATTCTATCAAATCCCTTATCAGGAATTTCCCCATATGGCATTCGATAACGAGCAGAAGAAGGCGAAGATGGAAATTCCTGAAAAGTTCTGGGATCATGATGTCCATGGTGCCGAGGAGAATAGTAAGGACTCCATGTACCTTCTACTTCACCATACCTTGGTGCAAGCATCTGCCCCGAACCCACACGAGGAATCCTAAGCTGATGAAGATTACTATACTGCCCAATAGGTATCTCGTTGCCCCTCTGGCTACCACCGCCAGTCTCAATACTCAGCTGGTTCAACATCGGTTCTATCATCGAAAACTCATCAAGATTGAAACGAGGCGAATCAGGATGTTGCTGCAGCTTCCTAAAGTCTGTCCCTTCGATTAAGTTATTAAGAGCATCAACATATCTCCTCTCAGATTCCCTCTGTTCATCGCGTTCCATATAATGGGAAGAACCATCCTGCTCAGGAGACGAAAACAGAAAGATTCTAAGCCTAGTGAAACCATCTCCTGAACCTAACTTATCATATTCCTCCATCATATTGATAACATCATCATCGTTCACTACCGAGACCAAAGCATCAAGATCCTCATCAGGCTGCTGGTATTTCAACACCGCTGCACCGTCATAAAGCTCTCTCATCTTGCTCATCAACTCCTCATACCTAATATCTCTATTCACACTCACGATCCTCGTCTCTCCACCAACATACCTCAATTTCCCGTCCTGAGGACGAGGCAATATACTTCCTAAGAAGCTACACAGGAACTTAACACGATGCGGCTCATCGTTCAAGCTAGAGACTGGACTAGTGACAGAAGATGAGTTCACAGAACCTGAATTCATAGCGAATCTCCTCCTAATCTGATTATTATAATTTATATCCTCGTTCTGTTCTTGAATCACGAAGCTCGCTTATTGCACCAGGGAATTAAAATCGGTAGAAACGTGCGCTTCGTACCAAATCTCAAAACCACGATGACAAAAGAACTTGGGAGTGGTTCGCTGACAACAACAGTTGAAATGATTCTCCATTTACAAGGCTGCGGACGAATCCTCACAAAGCATCAGCACTTATCTGGAAATAAAACACAGACATGCGTACACACACACATCATCAATCCAAAGTATTCGATGAACATACTAAATAAAAAAAAAAAGATGCAAAATTTCAATCAAATTACCTAAAATCTCGGAGAAAGAAGACGAATTTCCAGAAACCCTCGATTTAAAAATGCGTAATTTATAACAGGGGAAGCAATAAATCACGTTACGCACCTCTCGATTCCACACTCTTGATCTTTAATGGGTATGAATGGACTCTCAGACGAAATCTGAATCGGGAAATAATGAGAAAACCCAGAAAAAGATTTAAGAGTGGAAAATTGTGAGAAGTAAAGAGATTTCGATTTAGATGAAGGAATAATTGAGAAAGAGCGGCGACGACAGAGGTTTCTTGGTTTTGATTTTGATGATGATGACGATGGAAAAATTAAAAAAATATATATATAAATACAAACTTTTTATTTTTATTTGTGTGTGTGTGTGTTTTCTGGGTAGAGAAGAACTAGAAGATGCGATGCTTCTCTACCGCCAGGTAGCTATCCACGTGGCGCTTTTTCACTATTTCTTAATTTTCCTTTTCGTTAAATTTTACTTATTTAATAGTTGTTTCTCCCAGGGCATGGCGTATTTGTATTGGCGGGGGCATATGCTTCTTCCTTAGTCGCAGATTCCTTGTGCTCACCGCCACTGCGCGTGTTCTTCACCTTCATTTAAATATCTCTATTTTTTCTTTAACTAACCATCACTTCTTAGTATAATTAGTACATCATAAACGGAGTTATTTTGTCCCAACAACACAAACGGAATTATTTTAACGTTTCTCCATCAATTTTTTTTTTTTTTGATGTTCCCTAATTATATTAATTAAAAACCTTTTAGAAAATTCTTTCTAGGAAAATAAAAATAAAATGGTGACATTTATGACATCCAATCAATGTGGTCACATTTTAATTAAAGTTTTTCATTCAACACACACGCGCTCACGTAGCGTCTGCGTCACGTGTTCTCCAATCATATAGCGACAGTTGGCACATTTTCCAAAGCGTGTGCGCCCGCTCTATTCGAAGTCCTACTCTTACTTAATCTTATATTAATGGGCCTAGCCCACTTAATTGATCCGGGAGACACCAAACACATCTAGTAAAATACCAAATTTACCCTCCAAACCACAACGACTCTTTCTACTAGTTAAAAACACTCGCTCACACTCTCCGCCACTTCACTCCCCCAACCCCAACCCACCAACAATGATACCGGTAACGGCCACTCTCCTCCGCCACCGTCTCCGGCACTTGCGCCATCGCATCAGATTCAGCTCCACTGCTGTTTCTCCTCCTCCTCACTCCTTTCGTTTACCACTTAATCATCCTACCTACTTAATTTGGTCAGCTAACACTTCTCTCGGCAAAACCCTCGTCTCTACAGGCGTCGCCGCCTCTTTCCTCCTCCAACAACCCTCTTCTTCCGCCGCGAAACTCCTCTATTTGAAACCCTTACAGACTGGTTTCCCGTCCGATTCCGATTCTCGTTTCGTCTTTTCCAAGCTCGATTCACTCTCCCTCCGCCGCCGAATCCCTCTTTCAGTCTCCAACTCTGTCCTCCGTTCTTCACTCCCCGCTGCAGAGTCTATGGGATTGAATGTTGAAGTCAGCGAGGATGGGATGTGTGATTTGAATTTCCGGGAGGAGAAGACGGCCACCGGTGCGCCGGAACTTATGTGCAAGACGTTGTATGCTTGGGAGGCAGCTATCTCCCCTCATTTAGCTGCGGAGAGAGAAAATGGGCCGGTTGAGGACTCCGTCGTGCTACGGATGATTGAAAGATGTTTGACAGAAGAGATGGGAAGCAAGAAATCGGATTTACTATGTCTGGTGGAGACTGCCGGTGGAGTTGCTAGTCCTGGACCATCGGGAACTCTTCAGTGTGATCTCTACAGGTAACACTTATCTTCTACTTGACATGCCTGACAAAAATGTTTAGGAGATCGAATTTGATTTATCTCTTACTTATGTTTGTGTATTGTATCCCTGAAATTAGGCCTTTTAGATTGCCCGGAATTCTAGTTGGAGATGGTCGGCTCGGTGGTATCTCAGGGACTATTGCAGCTTATGAAAGTCTAAAACTTCGAGGATATGACATTGCTGCTGTTGTTTTTGAAGATCATGGCCTTGTTAATGAAGTTCCATTAACGTCATATCTAAGGAATAAGTAATTTTCTGTGTGGCGTTATAAGTTTTTTATTTTATTTTTATCCCTGTGTGTTCTTTCATTAGAAGCTTTGTTGTTTTTACTTTCCTTATTCTTGTTTGAACATTTTTGGCTGATAGGGTACCAGTGCTCGTGCTTCCGCCTATTCCTAAGGACCCGTCAGATGATCTGATTGAATGGTTTCTTGAATCGGATGCTGTGTTTAAAGATTTAAAAGAGAGAATGGTATTAGCTTATTTGGCGAGATTAGAAAGATTAAACAGAATGGCCAAGCAAGCAGGGGAGGTTTTCTGGTGGCCGTTTACTCAGCATAAACTTGTGCCTGAAGAAGCTGTGACGGTGATAGACTCCAGATGTGGTGAAAACTTTTCAGTATACAAGGTTTGTATGGAAAAAATCCTTATCTTCATAACATGTCAGCATCTTTGTCTTGTGTGAATAGTACAGTCAAAAGGAATCTGGTTACCTGGAAGGCATGAATTCTTATGGTGTCAGATATCTCCATCTAGAATTTGCTGTAACTAATGTAACCTTTTCTGTCATCATTTTTAGGCTTCCGATAACACTGCTATTACCCAGCAATTTGATGCTTGTGCAAGCTGGTGGACACAGGGGCCAGATCCTGCTTTCCAGGTCATTTGTGCCCATTATTTCCCTGTTTGATGACAAAAATCATTTCCGTATGCATTATTGCGTCATAACATTTTGATGCTTATCTTTTTCTGTGATGAATCTTCTGAAGTTTATTTTGATTTTTTGTTTAGGCTGTTTCAGGCTGAGCTTGCTAGAGAAATGGGTTACACTGCTGCTAGGTTCGGACATGTTATGTTCCCTGAGAATGTATATGAACCTGCCTTGAAGTGTGCTGAGCTCTTATTAGATGGAGTGGGAAAAGGTTTCTAAACTTGTTTCTGTCACATTGTTTTTCAAACATTGTGGGATGGCTAATTAATTTATATATGCAGGCTGGGCTTCTCGAGTATACTTCTCGGATAATGGATCCACAGCAATCGAAATTGCCCTGAAGATGGCATTTCGTAAGTTTTGTGTTGATCATAACCTTTGCGAGGCTACAGAAGAGGAAGAGCATATTGTGGTTAAGGTACAATCATCTTTCTAATACTCAACTAGCTATAGGCATTTTATTGTGTACCTGTTATTGAACATTTGTTGTCCATTTCGCCGCTTACTAAAAAGCATGTGCTGTCCTTTTCCTGGCAGTTCATCGTTTTCAGATAGATGATTATCTTCACTTATGCTGTTTTGTCATATGCCTTACGGTTTTAATGTGAAAAATTTGATATGTGTTCTGTCTTAGGTCTTAGCTCTTCGGGGGTCTTATCATGGAGATACTTTAGGAGCGATGGAAGCCCAAGCAGCATCACCTTATACAGGCTTTCTCCAGCAGCCATGGTAGGGAACTTTCTATTGTTTGTCATGATTCTCACTTGACCATTTCTGTAGAATTTTGTTCTCAACATTCATCTTCTGAATTAAGCATTCTTGGATCATATGCATCTCCTGCACCATTGTGAAAAGGGATCTAACTGCATATCAACCAGCCCTTAATGGTGCTTAGATAGAGTTGATATTCCTTGGATATGATCATGATTACATCTAGATATCACCACCTGCAAGAATTCACCTTTTTTACCTCGTACGCACCCAAATTGTATTGTGCAAGCATTTGTCATTCTCAGCTTTTTTTATTAGGTTCGCATCTATATTTGCATTGTAGGTATACTGGAAGAGGCCTGTTTCTCGATCCTCCGACTGTCTTTCTCTCCAAAGGAGCCTGGAATATCTCCCTTCCTGAAAGTTTTTCTGAAATTGCCCCAAAAGAATATGGAAGTAAGTAGCATTTTTTCCTCTCTCTGCTATAGTCCAGTACAGTTCCTTTAGTTGTATGATTTAGTATTCCCAACTCTTACAGCCTTCACCACCCGTGATGAGATTTTTGACAAGAGCAGAGACACGTCAATTCTTGCAACAATATACTCGGCCTATGTATCAAAGCATATACAAGAGTATTCTGGAGTTAAGCAATCTTCCCATGTTGGAGCACTGATAATAGAACCAGGTTAGTATGACTTTAAATAGTGTACAATTAGTAAGGTTTAGCTTCCTTGGTCTCTCTATCTAGATTGCTAGATGCAATCTACTTTTTAAGGTTGCGATTTTATCTGCAGTAATTCATGGTGCTGGGGGAATGCACATGGTTGATCCGCTTTTCCAACGAGTTCTAGTCAATGTGTGCCGGAATAGAAAAATTCCAGTCATTTTCGATGAAGTGTTCACAGGATTCTGGCGTCTTGGAGTAGAGGTAGTCAACTGTGATTTGATCTTATATCATATTTTTATATATCTCTGTTGCTGCATTCCATTTACATTCTACTAACAAATGACTATGATTTGACCAAGACTACTACGGAACTTCTGGGTTGCAAACCGGACATAGCATGCTTTGCCAAATTGTTGACTGGTGGAATGGTTCCTTTGGCGGTCACTCTTGCCACAGATGCTGTATTTGATTCATTTGCTGGAGATTCTAAGGTAAAACGAAAGCAGTAAGCTCCTACTTGTCATCAAAACCATCTTAAAGCATTTCTGATTCCGCTTTTCCTGACTAAATGTAGCTCAAAGCCTTGCTTCATGGGCACTCATACTCGGCTCATGCTATGGGTTGCGCAACAGCTGCCAAAGCCATCGAGTGGTTCAAAGATCCAGAAACTAACCATAATATCACTTCACAAAGAACCTTAAGAGAGGTAATAGGACAACTAATGCGCAAGTCCAGATAGGTAGGTCAATATGTTGTAATCAATAGCAAATCAGCTATTACTAATTGGTATTAATAAATTTTGCAGCTGTGGGATGAAGAACTAGTGCAACAGATATCCTCACACTCAGCGGTTCAAAGGGTGGTTGCATTAGGAACCCTTTTCGCTCTAGAACTAAAAGCAGATGCTTCCAATTCTGGGTAATCTACTTGTTACAAAACTTCTCAAATCGACAGTCATTTTTATACATTAGCCCCCATTGAATACACAAAAAACTTTTGTAACGTTCTCTGTCAGGTATGCTTCGTTGTATGCAAAGTCACTTCTAGAGATGCTCAGAGAAGACGGAATCTTCACTCGTCCTCTCGGCAACGTCATCTATCTCATGTGTGGCCCTTGCACGTCTCCTGAAATCTGCCGTCGTTTGCTCACTAAGCTCTACAAAAGGCTCGGAGACTTCAACAGAACATGAAACCCAAAGCTGCTCTCCCAAGTCGTCGTTGGTTGTCCTATTGTAACGAGATCTATCGGTTTATGGAAATTACTAAAAATAAATATCATTTTTTGGTGAAGTAAAAGTTGCCCCTTCCATTATTATAAGTGTAAAAGATTAGAGTCCGACATGGAAACTGACGGCTGAGATTAATCGACAAAAACTAACGACCTCTATTAGTCTTAGTGGGCCCCGCCAAAGCCGTTAACGACAATCGTAGCAGATGACATTATAAGAAAACGTAGACCTCACCGCACACGATTAAATCCCCACTAGAAGCACTTTGTAAAGAGCTCAATGAGTCGCCTTAGTTGACCGATTAATCCAACAAAAAAAAAACAAATTGCGAAGACTCAAAACAGGAGACTGTTCGGTCTGGAAACTATCATCAAAAGAAAAAAAAAATTCCACTTGTGTTCACTACTTAATCATTGTTCTCAATCCAACGCCGGTAGTTTTTTAAATTCGTCGGTGATTTTCGCTGTCTCCGGGATACAGGTACTTTCTTCTTAGTTCTTTACTTGTCTTCTTAGTCGTTGATTTGTTTCTTTCAATTTGGTCACTACCGATAGAGGTCTACGGGAAGTCTTCTGTAGTCTATGACGTGGGTTTTGGTTTTCAGATTTGGTTACTTGATTTTAGGGTCTTTGTTCTTATGCTGTAATAGCCTTGGTGTCAATTCTCGTGGATGTTGTTTTGTAAGGTTTTTGATTTAATGGACAGCTTTTGTTTGTGCTGTCTTGAGATTGTTAATTGATGTGATTTTGCAGATCTAGGAAATTAGGGTTTTGTTTTTTTGGGGGAGAATGCAGAAGTAGTAGACGATGGATAGAGGTAATAATAATATGAATAGAGCTAAGAGGAATTTGGATGGGAACGATGATGATCAGCCTGAGCGTAAACGTCCTGCTCTTGCTAGGTTTTATTTCTTATCCTTCCTCCTTCTCTTAGTTCTTATACAACTGTTTCTACTCAAAAGTGTCTGACTTTACAACTGTTTCTACTGAAAAGTTTCTGACTTTGTGGTTATTTTATCTTGGTTATCCCAGTGTGATTGTAGAGGCTCTGAAAGTAGACAGTTTGCAGAAGCTTTGCTCTTCTTTGGAACCTATTCTTCGCCGAGTTGTAAGTTCTCTTTCTTTTCTTCAGCTTCAGTCTTTCCCTGCTGCTTTCTTCTTGTCACTGTTACTTAGAATTTTATGTTTAGCCTTTTCTTAGAAATTAGCTATCCTTAATGTGGGGGTTGTTACTGAGTAGGTTAGCGAGGAAGTGGAACGTGCTTTGGCAAAACTAGGCCCTGCTAGGCTTTCTGGAAGGTAAACTCTCAAACTTTTAATGGCTCTTGACATTGCAATATGCTTTTCAATTGTTAGATAACGGTTTCCTGAGGTTTCTTAATTACATTGCAGTTCTGGATCTTCTCCAAAGCGAATCGAAGGTCCAGATGGCCGGAAATTAAGGTTGCACTTCAAATCTAGACTATCTCTCCCCTTATTCACTGGGGGGAAAGTAGAAGGAGAGCAAGGTGCTGCAATTCATGTTGTCTTGATTGATGCAAACACTGGGCGTGTTGTGTTATATGGTCCAGAGGCTTCAGCTAAACTTCAGGTTGTTGTGCTTGAGGGTGACTTTAACAGTGAAGATGATGAAGACTGGACACAGGAAGAATTTGAAAGCCATGTTGTAAAAGAGCGTGCAGGAAAGAGACCGTTGCTGACTGGAGATGTGTATGTCACTCTTAAGGAAGGGGTTGGAACTTTGGGAGAGCTAGTTTTCACTGATAATTCGAGTTGGATTAGAAGCAGAAAGTTCAGACTTGGTTTACGGGTCGTTTCTGGGTGTTGTGATGACATGCGTATCCGTGAGGCAAAGACGGAAGCTTTTATTGTTAAGGATCATAGGGGCGAATGTATGGTCTTAAGACCTCCACCTTTTTCCTTTTGTCCCATATGGTGTTACTTCTTTTAGTTTATGAACATTTCTTTTATGTGCAGTGTACAAGAAGCATTATCCACCTGCTCTGACTGATGAGGTCTGGAGATTGGAGAAGATCGGCAAGGATGGTGCATTCCATAAAAAGCTTAATGCAGAAAGAATTGAAACTGTGGAAGATTTTTTGAGAATGATGGTCACGGATTCTGGCAAATTACGTACTGTAAGTGCTTATTATGTCAAAGTTTTTTGCTTTTGAAAGAGATATTCATTATAATGAATGACACCATGGATAATTATATATTTATCTAGATTCTTGGAAGTGGCATGTCAAACAAAATGTGGGATGCATTAGTAGAGCATGCAAAGACGTGTGTCCAGAGCAGCAAGCTTTATATCTACTATGCTGAGGATTCAAGGAACGTTGGTGTTGTGTTCAATAATATCTATGAGCTAAGTGGCCTCATTTCTGGGGATCAATACTTCTCTGCTGAATCACTTACTGGCAGCCAAAAGGTTTGCACCATGTTGCTTAACTTTTAATACCATTATTTGCTTTGCTACGAGTTATGATTAGTAATTTACTATCTACATTCTTTCCAAACCACTTTAAGAGAAGAGACTTATCAAATTTGGTTCTGTCTTTCACTTCTGTGTTCTAAAGGTATATGTTGATGGGCTAGTGAAGAAAGCATATGAAAACTGGAACCTAGTCATAGAGTATGATGGAAAATCTCTTATAGAATTGAAGCAGCCTAACAGGTTAAGTATTACTCAAAATGATCTGGCAAATTACTCTACTGCTGCCATCGACCATCCAATGCAGATGACAGGCCATTCATCTTCAATCCCGGCTAATCAGTCTCCAGTGCTTTCTGATTTTGCTATTGCAGGTTTGCATACTGCAGTTAATTTCTTGGTAATATGTATTATAGTAAAATTACTAAATCTTATATGTTTTGTTTAATTTGATCAATCTCCAGGGTATGATCAACCTTTGGCAACAAGATATCATTCTCAGCCCCAGCTTTTGAACTCCAACCCACGAGCACAATTTGAGGTTGCTTCATGCAGTAACCCACGAGCACAATTTGATGTTGCTTCGTGCAGTACAACACAAGACCAGCTGATGGGGAACTTACATCAAACTCAAAACATGAATGGTCTTGCTCTCGGTCCTCCACAATCATCCACAAGCGGGTACCAAAACATCAACTCTTCTTCTGTTCACCAGGCAAATCTCAATCATTTAGAAGACTGGTCAAACCACCGCGAGAGAGGACCAGAAGATTTCTTCTCAGAGGAAGAGATCCGACTCAGAAGCCATGAAATGCTCGAGAGCGAAGACATGCAACAGTTCCTCCGCTTATTCAGCATGGGAGGGGGTGGCAATGGCTCTGCAACACACTTGCCAGAAGATGGATACACTTTCCCATCGTTTCTGCACACGCCTATGCAAGGTTATGATGAAGACCGTGGTCGATCAGGCAGAGCTGTTGTTGGATGGCTTAAGATAAAAGCAGCAATGAGGTGGGGGTTCTTCATCAGGAGGAAAGCTGCTGAGAGGCGAGCACAGATTGTAGAGCTTGATGATGATGATGAAGATGGCGAATAGTGTGGTCATTCTTCATCATGATCATACCCTCATTATGGTAACAACACTGAATTGACTCAAGCAGTGTTTACCAAATGGAGACTGAAGCTTAAGGGCCACAAGAGGAGAGGCAGCGCGAATGGAGGTGAAGTGCCTTGAGGTATTGTATAAAAGGAAGTGTACAGTTAGATTCAGTGGATGTGTGTTTTATGAAGCAGGAGACTTATAATATGCTTGATTGATGACTCATTTAGACGGTAGCATTCTTAAGAACTGATTCTACAGTCTTAGATAAATGATTCAACAGGTAGAATTTATGTCTGGTCCTTTTTTTTATTTGATACTCTGAGTTGCAATCTGTAAGGCTTATGTTCCACGAAACTTCAGTGTAATGTTACCTTGATTATCCCTTAATATTCGGTTGTGTTCTGAGACTTTTCATTATCGTACCTAGACAATATGGTTCTTGTAATCCCCCAGTGTTCAAAGTTTGCGAGACTTCAAGAAACGATGCCACTATATATATTTGTCTCAACACTGACATTACTACATTAGTGCCTAATAAGGAAAAGAGACATTGGAGTTATTTTTAATGGGAAGTGAAAGAAACTAACACTTTCCATTAAAAAAATACTGTATAACCATTAAAAAGGAAAACCCTAATACAGTAAATCATCATTATTAGTGAAGATGGGAAACTTGGGGTTTCAAAAGTTTCCATATTCGGGATCTTCGCATCTCTAGTGACTAGTGTGTGTTTAAGAAAAATGGAAACTTTACTAAGCAAAAGCTATGTGGTGGCCCTTTTATAAAGAGAGAGAAGATGGAGAAGGAGAGTTAAAAGGCATCATAAGCAACTTCTAGGGACTGCTAGCTAGGGTTTTTCTGGGAGCTTGGAAGACAATAATGGCTCTGTTTCTCAGCCGAATCTCAAAGCTTTCTGTAAGATAATAACACACTCATCTCTCTCATATCATATAGTTTGTTTCTTGGTGTGACAGGACAAACCGGTTAAGAACATGGTTTGGGCTATCTCTGGTTTAGTTAATTATAATTTATGGTTTAGGTTTTGCATCTTTGTCGCTTCTATATATGTAAGGCTGAGCAACTTTCTGCAAACTAATCAATCAAACACAATTTATCTTCTTCAATCTCTTACTCTCTCTCACGATCATCATCATCTATCACCATATCATCCATCATCGAATCCAGTTCTTCGAAGCGATCCTTCTACCTCAGTGGTTGCTTTCTAGGCTGTATTTGCCCTTATCTTGTTCTCTCGGTGAGAGCTGATTTGGGATTTACAATTTACTGTTTCATTGGTATCAGAGCCTTCGAGTTCTTCGGACCAAATTTCATGGCGGATACACAACCACAATCGACGACCAAGTCAGTTTGTAAGCCAAAGAAGCTTCTTTATTCATGTGAAGAGGTTTCTGAAAGAATGGACAAGGGTTTGTGTATATTTTGTGATGAATTAGATACTCTTGGTCATCATAATCTGAAGCACAAGGGAGTACACATATTCATGAAGGATTGTGAGGATGATCAAGTTTCTGGTGATAAAGAAGAGACTCGTCCAGTACGTGAAACTTTGATAAATCCTGCTCCAAACGTGAAAAATTTGAAGAGTTCCGACTCATTCACCGAACCGTTAGAGCTTCACTTAGTATTGAAGATTCCAAGCTCTGTTTACGATGTCTTACTGGTTCATAAAATTGATTCATATGTTGAGGAAGTAAAAAAATTGCCTCGACAACTAACAAGTGGTAATGGCAAAATCGTTGCACACCAGCTGTTTGATCAAATTCTTCTAAGAGTAACAAGTGAAGAAAAACAGAGGAAGTATCTTAAGGGCTGGAAGTTTAAGTTCAAAACCACTTCAAAGAGAAGCAAACTGATGTTTGATAAGTTCCCTTTGTTGGAAGAAACTGCTTTGCTTGGTAAAGTTTCTCAAGAGAAAAATTGGGATCAGTTCGTCAAAGAGTTCAAAATCATTGTTGCTTCTTGTAGGAGGAGAACAATTGATCGATATAAGCTAGTTGATGAGAGTTCAAAACCAGCAGTTTATAGTGGACCAGTTCAGATCCGTGTATGGGAACCAGGCGGTTTACAAGCTCAATTAGATCTCTTGGACTGGTCAGAGAAAGAATTGACGCCATACGAAGAATCACTTGAGGTTGAAACATTTCGATATTCGCAAATGCAAGTGGTGAACTGTTATCCTGAGGAGTTCAAATCTTTTGACAGAAAAAGGAGTAACAAGACTCTTTATCTAGAAGACAAACAAGATGATGCACATGAGCAAAAACAGGTGGATACATGCATATTGTTATGCTGGGAACAATTAGAAGCAGTTCTGTGGTTTGTGCATGGTAAAAGGTTGCTAGATGTAGGCCAAAAGATGCAGCAAGAGCTGATTTATGTTGAAGAAAAGAATGGGCTAAGGGAAACTGAAGCTAGAATTACAAAGATGTTTAGAAAGGTTTTGGTTTACTTGGGTATTCATAACATGAAGCTTGAAAAAGAAGTAGTAATCTGTTTATGGACACAGGATGATAACGAGTTTTTGAGTATTGAGCTGGGTAGAGTATTGAGGTTCATTGAGAAGCTTCACGAATTTTTCGTTGGTTCCAAGCTGAAACAGAGGATGATAACGAGTGTTTGGAAAGCTCTTACCTATTTGATGGAGCTTTCACAGGAACTTAAAACGAAGCTTACAAATGCTAAGAACAGGGCTAAGAGAAGATACAAGAGCTTTCTAGTTTTTATCACAAGTTTTCTACCGATTCAAGGCTATTATATCTTTGCTCCAGTTATAGACACGAACTTGAAGAGGTTTAACTACCACAGCAAAGCTATCACCAAGATCTTTGTTAATTGGAAAGTGCATCCTCCCGACCAAGCTACATGGAGACCCTTTCACTTATGAGCATCCTTTCATCCTTGAGGACAAGGATGTTCTGAAGAAGGGAGTATTGTGACAGGACAAACCGGTTAAGAACATGGTTTGGGCTATCTCTGGTTTAGTTAATTATAATTTATGGTTTAGGTTTTGCATCTTTGTCGCTTCTATATATGTAAGGCTGAGCTACTTTCTGCAAACTAATCAATCAAACACAATTTATCTTCTTCAATCTCTTACTCTCTCTCACGATCATCATCATCTATCACCATATCATCATCCATCATCGAATCCAGTTCTTCGAAGCGATCCTTCTACCTCAGTGGTTGCTTTCTAGGCTGTATTTGCCCTTATCTTGTTCTCTCGGTGAGAGCTGATTTGGGATTTACAATTTACTGTTTCACTTGGTTGATTCTGCTTTTGAATTTTTTACTCTGTTTGTGGAAATTGACAGGCTTGCAGGGTCAGTAATGCTCGCTTGTTCTCATCACTGCCCGAGTCTCCTTACTTATTTCTGTGTGGTAAGGTGAAAGAGCCTTCTGAGAGCGGAAAAGTCGTAAAGCACAAGTTATTCGATCCTCGGACGGAGACAACGGTGAAGAGCAGCGAGAAAACGTATCCCAAGGAGATCGATGGAGAGGCTCTAGTGGGAGCATCGCAAGGATGGGTTGTTTGTGTGAGCAAGAAGGATTCTTCATTACATCTCACTGATCTGTTCAAGCCATGGGTCTCATCACCAAAAGTCATGTCCTTGCCTGCTCTTGACTTCTCCCCTCGTGTTGGTCTGAAACAGGTATCTCTCTCGTCTTCTTCTCCTGACGAAGACGACTGTGTCGTGGCTGCAAAGTTCGACAAGTCTTATCTGAGTGTCTGCAGGCCTAACTGTGACTCAACGTGGACTCATTTCGAAACCCCTTTCCAACTTTTGCAAGCCTCGGATCTCATGTATTCAAAAAGAGACGACGCTTTCTACTTTGCGAGTGACAAGGGTCTCTACATGGGTTCTTTGAATCTAAGCAACTACAAGCTCAAGTATCAACATCTGAGGTTCTGTAACCTGCCAATGATCCCAGAGGCCGAGTGGGAGATTTTGGATGCATGTTTCATGACCAAACACTTTGTGGAATCCCCCTCCGGTGAATTTTTCTATGTCAAGTGGTACAGCCAGTGTTTGCACTGGGAGAACATTGACAAGGAAGTGGAAAGTGTCCATAGCGAAACAAGGAGATTCATGGTGTTTAGAGAAGATGAGAAGAGCAGAGGCCTATGCTACACTGAAGATATTGGAGATCTATGCATCTTCCTTGGCAAGGGTGAAGCTTTCTGTCTCTCCGCGAGCATGTACCCGGGACTGAGGCCTAACTCCATCTATTACATGGGGCCGGGACTTGGTTGTTATCATATTGGCTCTGGTACTGTTCGTACCTACAATCCCCCTGGTACTCCCAATGGCATCAGTGCGCCCTTCTGGATTCATCCCACTGACCCCATATGCGCCCTTCTCGATTCATCCATCTCTGCTTGAGCTCTAGCTAGGAATTTTGGTCCAATAAGTGGTTACAATGCTACTCCACCGTACCTTCATCAAGATGATTGATACTCTTTGAGTTACTACTATCTGTATAAGGATTATGTTCCACGAAACTTCAGTGTAATGTTTCCTTTATTATTTACTTATATTCGGCTGTGTTTCTGATCAGACTTTAGTCATCGTACCTAGACTCTATGGCTCTTGCAATCTCCCAATGTTAAAGTTTGTGAGACCCCCAAGAAACGTTGCCACTATATTTGTCTTAACAATTACATTACTACATTAAAATACTAACCTAGTGGATCACTCTTTGCAAATCTTGGAAAAACTTTTCTTAATTTCCAATATGAAAGAGATCGGTAAGTATGTCTTTGTGGTTTAGTTGTTTAGTTATTTCCGATTTTCTTAACGTGGATTTTATTCCGTATAAAATACTCTTTTACCTTCACTAATCTATCATTTTCTCAAGTACGTAGTATATTATAATTAATGATGATATTTAATTTGGTCAAACACGTTCATAGTGAGTCAGTGACTCTTATTTCTGTTAAAGACTCTTGTTACCTTCACTAATTTACCATCCGTTATATCTCTGTAGTATTTAATGAACCATCTACGTACGTTACAGACTTACAGTTGTACGTTAAGTGTATTTTTTTTTTTTTTTTTTTCAACAGTTGTTAAGTTAAGTTTGTCTACTTTTTAAATTTTTTCCCACTTACTTGAAATTGGCATCTATTGCACGAAATAAATGGAGAGATTCATGGACTCATTTGTTCCAGAAGGGTTTACTAGAGAGAAATGAAAGCTATAGTTACTAAATAGATAAGACACTTGTCTTTTGCAAGAAAAGGATTAAATGTCTTTGAGAAAATTGTCCTATATATTTGATCAGTAAGGTGAATTAAGAAAATGGCGAATGCGTTTAATATCAAAACCATCGACCCATAAAAAGAGCTCCCTCTTATATCCAAATAAAATTTTACCAAGGAAATAAATAAATAATTTTTATATCATTGTTGTGATCCTCGAATTATGCGAGTAAAAGGAAAAACAGTGTGATATTAGAGCATCCTCATTAGAGGGTTCTTATAGGTAAGATTTATCAAAGAGGGTATCTTATATAACATACCCTCTTTGATAAATCTTACTTATAAGAACCCTCCAATAAGGATGGTCTTACTCTTTCGTCTATTCTATGTTCAACGACCAACGTACATCACAGCTGCAAGTGTCAGTTGTAAGTAATGATGGAAGCAGACGAGCAGTAGCAGTCTCTGATTGCAGTCTCTGATTCTGTACGTTCTTCTAACCAAAAAAAAAATCTCACATACATAAAAAAAAAAAAATTGGTTATCAAAAATGTCTTAAAGTACTGTTAGAATAAAACAATAATTTTCAATTCTTTTGCTGGTCTTTCACTGGATATATTTTGTGGATCACAATATTACACTATTAGGTTTGGAGGGTATGTGTGTGTTTGTGATCTTCAAAATCCGATTGGTAATTAAGTATGTATAACGTGTGGTCATATTGGGTCTGAAAAGTGAATGTATGTAACTCAATCGTTAGACACATGAACTCTCTTTTAGAAAATTAAAGTTACATCAAAATATTGTATCATTTGTATGCATGCTAAGATATTTTGTTAACATTTTAGTTGCATGCAAAAAAAGCTTAACTGGTTAATTTTAGGAATGATATATATATGACCAAGGGAGAGTTAAAATTTGAAATTGATGGATGAGACTTGTGCGATCATTTCGTACAAGATCATTATGATGGTAGCA
Organism: Capsella rubella; assembly: GCF_000375325.1. Lineage (NCBI taxonomy): Eukaryota > Viridiplantae > Streptophyta > Magnoliopsida > Brassicales > Brassicaceae > Capsella > Capsella rubella. The sequence goes on along the minus strand of NW_006238916.1, from coordinate 9,447,004 downwards.
GAGGAGCAGACGCAGTCCTTGATTATAACACATCGTCATCAACACAGAGATCACTATCCCGCAAGGGGGGGGGGGGAAATGGGGGTTTAATGCAAAACTAGGGCTCCATATATCGCAGTCGCGTTTGTGTATATAATATGAACACATGAGTCACGGAGAAAAGACAGAGAGAAACCAAAAAAAAATGAGAAGGCTATCACAACAAGCAGTGAGTGTTGCAGCGAAGGAGATGGTTTCACGAGCTAAAGCTGCTCGTCCGGTGGCATCAACAACAACAAACCAATGGTACTCCACCGTACCTCCTCCAAAAGAAGAAGATGAAGAAGAAGACGAGATGGAGGAGATGGAGATGATTCCTTTCCCTAGTCACATACCCGGAGGTGGTGGCCTTGTCGTCCGAAAGAAGAATAAGAAAATGCTTGAGACACCGATGGGACAAAACAAACCCTCCTCTGGTCAAGACTCCGGGCAGGGACAAGGAACCAACGTCGGTGAAAAACCAGATTATGGTGGCGGTTGCAGTGGTTGTCCTGGGTGTACCCGTTGTGGTTGCCCGGGATGTGACGGTGGATGCAATTTCTGCTTTGGTTGCGACGCCTGCAAGTATAAGTATTAAATATGCTTTTCTTTTCCCGTGGTTCTATCGATCTTTATAATGACGTTATGAATGTGTTATCTTTCTTTTTTCCTTAAGTGTTCAATTTTTATTTATTTCTGGCTTTCTGCTACTGCATTAGTGTGACCCGTCATCGTGTACTACGTTTAGTTAAGGTTAATTTGCGTTACATTTGCATTTTTCTTCTCATTCTAATTTAACCAATCTTTATAATCAAAGTAAAATTAAAACAACACCGAAGTCAAACAATACAACACAGACGGTCTCAGTTCGGCTTATTAGATATGGGCTTCGTATTTTAAAATAAAGCCCATTAGAACCAAACGGGCCACAATAAGAAATAAGAGTGAAACGCGTGCAATTGAATGATGATGATGTGTAGTGTGTAGGGTGTTGTTGCCTCTGCACTCTGCAGCGCTATCGATACGAAAGGTTGCCATTTTTGGGATGTTGCATCTCGAGTTAATTTAGTGAAATGGAAGAAATACTAACTATGGAAATTTTCCAAAGCCAAACAGGTCTGAGGTCTTTGAATAAGAGAGAAGAGCAATTAGGTTTTGGGACAGAGAAAGAAGATAGACAAAACAATGACTCTGTTTTTCAGCCGCGTCTTGACTCTCTCTGTAAGATACAAACTAATCTTTGTTCTCTTCCACATCACAATTTCTTTGTTCCTCTTAGTTTGGTTTATGTACTAATGGTTTAAGTATGACATCGACAGGTACGCAAGGACAATGCTCGTCTCTTCTCATCGTTGCCGCAGTTACCGTATTTGCTGATGGGCGGTAAGAAGTTGCGAGAGTCTCCGGAGGGTAAAATCGGGAAGCACAGGTTGTTCGATCCGACAACTGAAGAGACAGTGTTTAGCAGTGAGAAGACGCTTCCCAAGAAGCTCAATGGGAAACCTCTTGTGGGAGCATCACAAGGTTGGACCGCTTCTCTGGACAACAAAGACCTTACCGTACATATCACGGATGTGTACAAGCCATGGCTCTCATCTTCAAAAGTAATATCATTGCCTTCGATTGGGTTCAAGCCCTCAACCCATCAAACGAGAGTGTCTCTCTCTTCTTCTGATCCTGTCCAAGACGACTTCTCTGTGGCTGCAAAGTTCGACGAGTATCAGCTAAGTGTGTGTAGGCCTTGTTGGGACTCTAAGTGGACTCACATCGAGACAGCTTATTCTCTTTTACCAGCCTCTGATCTCATGTACTCCAAGAGAGACAAAGTCTTCTACTTTACTAGTTTTAAGGGTAACTACATGGCTTCGTTGGATCTCAGCAACAACTACGAGCCCAAGTATCAACACCTACGGCTTAGAAACCTGCCTAAGATCCCAGAGGCAGGTTGGCAGATGTTGGATAAATGTTTCATGACCAACCACTTAGTGGAATCTCCCTCTGGTGAACTTTTCTTCATCAAGTGGTAAGTATTTCGAATGACTTATTAATCAATCCAAGCTAAATTAGAGTTATTGAGCTGCTTGTTTCTATCTAGGTACACACAGTGCATTCACAAAGAGGACGAAGATGGGGATTTGGAATTTATCCACAGCAGTACTAAGCGGTTCATGATCTTTAGGCAAGATGGGATGAGCAAAGACTTTTGTTACACGGAAGATATTGGAGATGTCTGCATCTTCCTTAGCAAAAGTGAAGCCTTCTCTCTCTCGGCAAGCAAGTACCCTAGGCTCAAACCTAACTCCATCTATTACGTTGGCCCTAGGCTTGGTTCTTACGATCTGGCTTCTGGTACGGACCGCCCCTTCAACTTTGATCGCCTTGGTGAACCCTCCCTGGTCCGCACCCCTTTCTGGCTTCATCCAACTGACCCCGTTGCTTAACAATGTGTCTTTCTGGTTCCTTTCCTTTCAATCTATTCTATGAGCTTTAGCTAGGATTTTGGTTTGTCTAGTTCAATAAGTGGTCGTCTTTGTGTAATGTATCTTCATCATGCCACTTGTTAGGTGTGCTATATATGAGCTTTTGTATCTTGTGTTGTTCTTCACCAAGTGGTCACCATGTCACTTGTTCTTCTAGTATGCTTGATTGATGACTCATTTAGACAATAACACTCTTAAGAACTGACTCTACAAGCTTAGATATTTGATTCAACAAGTAGAATCTATCTCTGGTCATTTTACTTGATACTTGATGGAGTTATCTGAAAGGCTTGTGCTCCATGATACATCAATGTCATGTTTAATTGATTATTACTTATTTTGTTACGCTCTTAAACTTTTCAGTTGTCCTAACGAGAGTTTATGGCTATTGCAATATCCTAAGGTTATAAATATTATAAGAACACAAACAAAGGATGCCACTAACATCATAGTCTGATTTTCCACAATAATAACATTAGTTAATGCCTAATTAGTAATAACTAGTAGTAAGTGTCACTCTAGCAAATTATAAATTTCTCATTACACAAATAACTAGCTTCAGAAATCCCTACTATAGTAAAAGAGAAGTACAAATGCTTCTTGGATCGGGTTTTAAAAGAAAAATTAACCCGGAATTTTTCAGTTGGATCTTACTAAAAATTTAAAAATATTAAATACCAGTTTCCATATATATTATTTCGAAATTTACCAAATTAAACCATCAATATCGGTTTGGGAAAGTACATTAATCTTAATTTGTTTAAGGAAAAATACATTAATGTATGATTTTGTATATTGGTTTAACAAATTAACCTAAAAATCAGAAATATAAATTAAATATAAAATAATCATTATCAAATTATCCATAATATTTCAAAACAAAATCTTCCTTAAATATCCTATATTGATATTTGGATGTATAGTTTTCTCCTATATTAACTATGATCTTCACACCAGTTACGGGATATTTCATTTTCAACCATCTTTAATATCTATTTTTTTTTCTCTATGACCATCTTTAATATTTATTTGGCAATAGTTTCGAATTGCTGGCTTGATTATAAAACTAATCTTTTTTCAATTTAACCCTAAGAAAATATGATATATATAAATAAGTTTTTGCTACCAGAAAATTGTAACATCAACACAGATTTTACATTTAAACACGATAAGAAATAAGAAATCATTGGCTCTTTATTTGTTTATTCTAGAGATTTGCAACTTTACAAGACTGCATGAAAGGTCCAAGTTAAAATCATGTATTTATGATCATGCGGTGTACCGCGGGTCAATCCCTAAATTTTAAAAATGATTCATTGTATAATATTTGTTTTTCATTGTATAATATTTATACATGTATATATGTCACATATTGTTCTAAAATTAACAATCCAACTAAAATCATACAATTTAAATAATTTTGAACATATTCGAAACCAACACATACAATCTAAAAATGATAAAATTTAATTACTGATCAAAATAAAGTAAAGCAAACACAAATAAAATTATCTCGCAACGTACAAAAGACTAAAAACCCGGTAATTTTCCCCCGCGCTGTAGCGCGGGTCCGGACCTAGTTTTCTTGTAAATTTGTAATCGTATGCCAGTGTTTTTTTATTTTGTATGTATAACTTGAATAGGTGAAGTTATAACTCTTTTTATAATGTTTTAAATCATATCATTAGCAACACATTCACTAGCCAACCCTAGACGAAACCTCTTAGGGTCATTGCAGTAATCATAGATCATGAAGTTCCTTTGTACCCACTTAAGCCTTTTCATGCCACTGTCATCAATCCCTTCTTTGAGCCACGAGCTCGAGCCATCACCACCGCAAGTTACATTAGAGCCAACACAGTCTTGGACCTCATAATTCTTGTAGCAAGCAGTGAAAGGCGCTTTGGACCAGTCAGTCTTCACGAGTCCTCCTCTTGTAGCCCAATCATCTCCATCCCATAAGCTTGAGTGGACTCTCATTGCTTGTCTCTCAGGGTAAGGTACATTCATTGTCTTCATGTTCTTGAATTGTCTTATCGGTGTACCATCCACATAGAATCTGCGCCAAAGATCCGACTCCTAAATATATCTATATGTTTTGTTTGTTATATATACACTAAGAGGTGAATGGACCGGAGATTAAGTATTTAGTGTTTTACATTATGGTTTTAGGGTTCCAGAGGATGGAGTAAGTGTGGAAATCAGTCGTGGGATCGAACCAGAGACGAAACTGTTGTTCTCTATCACCTTTTCCTTGCATGATCACATTTGTGTGGACAGTGTATGGATCACCACTCAGATTCCCCAAGAACTCGAAATCTATCTCATCCCACATCGCTCCTTGAGACGCTACCTACACAACACACACACATTTGTCATATTTATAACATCAAATACTATCAGACCAAAAAAAGGTTCATAGCTAGGTTTTAAAGATTCTTACATAGTAAGATGTGACAGTACCAGCAGAGTTTCCAGGGACGAGCTTGAGGTCCGTAGAGATCTTACCAAACAAAAACTGATCTTTGGATTGAAAACCAGAACCAGAGGTTTTGTCAAGAGATAATGTAATGGCTTGTCCGTTTTGTAGTATCTTTGCTTTGTCGCCTCCCCATATAATGTCAACATCTTTTCTGAAATCACCTGCCAACACTAAGCACCACATGAAAGTAAAGCATGACAAAATAGACACAAGGATCAGGATTTGTGAGCAACCCATGTCCTCTTTTTGGGAAATTTAAATGGTGTGGGTCAGATAATTTATAGTCAAGAGAAGATATACAGACAGTGACATTTGGGTGAGACAGAGGAATAGAAGGAGAAGAAAATAATGTGTTTTGGCTTATTAGCAACAGATGGTAAGTGAACGAATAGTATTTGTGGACACTTGTTAAAACTGAAGGGTTTTAATTTCAACAAGAGCTTCAATTCTTCAAAGATTCTACTTTATCCATGCGTTTATAACGGATGAGGTTTATATATATAGAAACCAATCAGAGACAATGGCCAGTTCATGTTCAAACTTTGAGTCTATCCATATAATAAATCAGACTTGGTTCAACAAATGGCCACAATTCACACATTGTTTCAGAAAAATTATATTTAACATTCGTTTCTACTGTAGTTAACTTTGATGACGAGAAGTAGTAATCAAGTATCAACCATAATTTTACTTTTTAAACCCCATTCCGTAGCCTTAAGGGTTGGCTACTGAACGTCTTCTCTAAGCACCATATTCTAACATAAAGACTGCGAAATCTTTAAGAGCATCAAAACTTTGAGAGCAAGTTAACTAGACGGGAGACGAAGTGCGAACGAGCCAATTGGTCCAAATTCTTTGTTTCTGAAACTCTTAAGTGGACTAAAGTTTCGTGGGCTTAGATAAGCCCATAAAGATATGTATTGTTTCACTTTTAGACCTTTTATATCTTCTGATAATCTTTTTTCTTACCCAAAACTTAAGAAAATATTTAAACTGAGAGAAACATATCAATTTTTTTTTTGAACCAAAAAACATATCAATTTGTTTAAAAAGCAATTATGAAAATTAGCATAAGATAGTTTTTTCACCGTGGTCATGAAACTGTTCCAAATCCATATCTGTAAATGAAAATGATTTAAAAGATGAATAGTTATATAACCCCCATACTGTATTAAGATCATACAACGAATGATTTCGTAAAAACAAAAACAAAAGTATATATACCAAAAACATTTAAGAGAAGTTATAAGTTTATCAAATTCTGATATCTAAAGACTTTGCGTAAGAGTTGGGACTGCTTTGAGGATGAAGCCACTTGGACAAAGAAGCTTCCTGGCCAAGACCTTCACCAAGTTGAATGTCTTAGCTGTCTCCACTACGACACATTTAAAACATTTTCGAGTCAGTCAAATTCATGATTTTACCCACTACTCTACCATATCCCTACTTTAACGTGTCAACTTCTTCTTATCCTCGTTTTCAATTTTCTTCCTACTATAAACAAAATACAAAAACAGAAAATTCAATGTTTATCCTTATCCCATTTTCATTAACCAGTCTAAATATGTTAAGTGGCAATGACAATAAATATTAAATACTATCAAAGATAAAAATCAACTCAAATTAACTATAGTTAAATTTCATTTGAGCTACCTTACTAATTGAACAATAACACTCGCTAATAACAAAACCGTTACAAAAATTGAGTAACGACTGAATATATTAATAGAAAAAATTATAAAAATAACATATGTACTATATAAAAAATAATTAAATTTGTCATATTCTAATTACTTTTTTAAAAGATTAATAACACTTTTTCTCCTCTCTTTATTTTTGGTTTATAACAGAATCTCTTGGTTCTATTAGAGCAAAACTCCACTTATTTTAAGGTCGGTCCAAGCCGGTGGTAAAGCTTCCAACTCTCAAATCCAACTTTTTCTGAGCAAAAGAACTCCAAAATCCAATTAAATTTGAAACATTAGAAAGAAAAAAAGTAGTAAATTATTAATTATTTACCTAAAAAAAGAAACAGCACTAAACAAAAACCGCGTGAACACCAAAGCCAATTAAACACAGCTTTTACTACGAAGATGGCCCAATCACCAGCTGTTGCCTCAAAGACTCTTGGCTTTTGTGTCTTTCACCATACGAACCTTCCCTCTTCTATCACCGAACCGCCTCTACAAAAATCTTCACTAGCTCAGCCACTATATATACCTTCTTCCATAAACCCTCAAAAACCACCAAACCAAATACAACACACAATACAAGAACAAGTCCACAATACTCAAGAAAAACAAAAATGGCGATCATCATCGGTTACTTGCTTCCTCTGTTTCTTTCACTTATCATCATCTCCTCTGTTTCAGCTAATTTCCAGAGAGACGTTGAGATCACTTGGGGAGATGGACGTGGACAGATCAAGAACAATGGAGAGCTTCTCACTTTATCTCTTGACAAATCCTCTGGCTCTGGTTTCCAATCCAGGAACGAGTACTTGTTTGGTAAAATCGACATGCAAATGAAGCTTGTCCCTGGAAACTCCGCTGGAACTGTCACTACACTTTACGTAAGTTCGAACAAAACTATATCTCTGTTTTAGTTTTTGGTCTTTTACATTTCTAAAGTTCATATTTCTGAGATGGGTCTTTGTATCTTGTGCAGTTGAAATCACCAGGAACAACATGGGACGAGATTGACTTCGAGTTTTTGGGCAATTCAAGTGGAGAACCTTACACACTTCACACTAATGTCTACACACAAGGCAAAGGAGACAAAGAACAACAATTCAAACTCTGGTTTGATCCAACAGCTGACTTCCACACTTACTCCATTCTCTGGAACCCACAAAGAATCATCTTCACCGTCGATGGAACTCCGATCAGAGAATTCAAGAACATGGAGTCTGTAGGCACTCTGTTCCCAAAGAACAAACCAATGAGAATGTACTCTAGTCTCTGGAACGCTGATGATTGGGCCACAAGAGGCGGTTTGGTCAAAACTGATTGGTCTAAAGCTCCTTTCACTGCTTCGTACCGTGGATTCAAACAAGAAGCTTGTGTTTGGTCAAACGGCAAGTCTTCTTGTGGCTCGAAACAGAGGACCACCACTGGCTCGTGGTTGTCACAGCAGCTTGACTCAACGGCTCAACAAAGGATGAGATGGGTGCAGAGGAACTACATGATCTATAACTACTGTACTGATACGAAGAGGTTCCCACAAGGTCTTCCTAAAGAGTGTTTAGCTGCGTAGAGAGACTTAGCTAAAGAGTTAAAAAGAGAGAAACACAAATTTACTTTTTTGTCGTTGTTATGAATTTTATTCATTTTATTGTAGATCACGTGAATTTTATTGATTCGTTTGTAATATGGTAGCACTATATAGTTCGTTAAAGTTATAAATATTCTCTTTGTTACACTCTGCCTTTTCTATTTTTTTTATAAGTCTCTGTAGTTCGTTCCGATATATTCTCCGAGCCAGTCCAAAAATGGCCGCTTCTGATTTAGTCCAAAACCAAAATGGAGCAATAACGTTTTTATTTGGTTTTATAATGGCACACTTTTATAATCGAGCAATAACTTTACTATAATCGAAATCAAACTGGAGTTTGCATGTAATTTGATTGGTGTTATTACTTTAATCCCAAAATTAACCGGTTTTAGTTTTTAGTGTAACCGGACCAATTATACTAATGTTCAAAATTTATATATACAATACAAAACCAACTATAGTCTAATAGTTGGATTGTCAAAAAATTTATACCAAATTAGCTCCAAGACCTAAAATTTTGCAGAACCAGTCAACCAGAATCTCTAAACCAAACTGGACATCAACCGAACCGGATCAGGCAGACTTGAACCGAAACAAAGAATAAGCACACACGTAGCATGACTGCATGAGGCAAAAATTAAGCACATGCTTGCTTTTACTTCACAACAAAGAACCAGCTGTTCACAACTTAAACTACACAAGAGTCGCAAACGGCGAACAAAACTCCAAAAAGACTAGGACTTGCCTACCTTGTATAAAACCCACCCCAACACATAAGGTCCCAATGAACGATTTCAATTCTCTATCTTATTGACACATAAAAAACATGGACCGTTCTACTTTGATCTTATCTCTACTCTTCACACTCACCGTGGTCTCCACCTCGACCCTCTTCTCTCCGGTTTTAGCCGGAACTTTCGACACAGACTTCGATATCACTTGGGGTAATGGTCGTGGCAAGGTCCTTAACAACGGAGAGCTTCTCACCCTTTCCCTCGACAGTGCCTCTGGCTCTGGTTTCCAAACCAAGAAAGAGTACTTGTTCGGGAAAATCGATATGCAGCTCAAACTCGTCCCGGGAAACTCCGCCGGAACCGTCACCGCCTACTACGTTAGTGTCACTTAACAGTTAACATCATATATAACATATGTACATAGGCCTTTTTTTTTTAGCATGTGTGGGAAAACTCCAATTTAAAAGTGATTACCTTAAGTATAAATTTTTGAATATTTTAAAAATCTTTAAGAAAATATTTTTGTTAGCTGCCAACTTACCACGTCAAATTTCATATAACAGAGTGTGGTTCACTTTTTATACTCATTGGATATTATAACAGTTTGATTTTGTTTTAATTATCCATGCAGTTGAAGTCAAAAGGTGAGACGTGGGACGAAATCGATTTCGAGTTTCTTGGTAATCTAACTGGTGACCCGTATACGATGCATACTAATGTGTATACTCAAGGCAAAGGTGATAGAGAACAACAATTCCATCTCTGGTTCGATCCAACCGCTGATTTCCACACTTACTCTGTCTTATGGAACCCTCATCACATCGTGTAAGTATATAATATACACAACAAAGATACTACATAAGTTAATTTTTCTGTCCTAACTAGAAGAATATTTGTGTTAGATTCACAATTTACAAATTAAAAAATTACACTGACTTCAAAATTCGGATTTAGTATTAACCATCTCACCAATTGAGTGTTTTGTTGCAGTTTCATGGTGGATGATGTTCCGGTGAGACAATTCAAGAATCTACAACATATGGGTATTCAATATCCAAAACTGCAGCCGATGAGGCTATACTCGAGTCTATGGAACGCAGACCAGTGGGCAACAAGGGGAGGTCTTGTTAAGACCGACTGGTCCAAGGCACCATTCACCGCTTCTTACAGAAACTTTAGAGCAGATGCATGCGTTTCCGCGGGAGGAAAATCAGCTTGTCCAGCCAGTTCACCGAGATGGTTCTCTCAAAGGCTCGATCTAACAGCGGAAGATAAGATGAGAGTGGTGCAGAGCAAGTACATGATCTATAACTATTGTACGGACACCAAAAGGTTTCCTCAAGGATTTCCAAAGGAGTGTAGACTCTAGCTTGCTACGAAACTCTAGCAGCTACTAAGTATGTATGTTATATTATGTGTATTTTCTGTATTCGGGTTCTGTTATTAAGCAATTTCCCCTGTTTCTGTGTAGATATTTACATAATAAAATGGGCGTGAGTTATGTTGGTTTAATTATGGCTTCTGTCCCAAAGCATATTTCGTCAGTAAAATCTTTTAGAAAACAAAACATAAAATGGTATATATTAATTATAGACGCACATTTCTTCATGTTATATTATGCATTGTAGAAATTTCAGAAAGTAAAATCAAACTAATAAAGATCTATGTTCATTTCTAGAAATTTTTGTAATTACATAATGTTCTATAATCTACACTTTAAGATCTGTTTGAATTAAACCTAAAGAAAATTTAGTGCCATGGATGATGTGTCGGTTTTATAGTATAACATTTGTAGACAGTATGAGTGATTTTGACTATGATTGACTGAGATTTGTGTTTTTTTTTTGTTTGGCATATTGACTGACTGAGATTTATCTTATTCTTTACCTGAAAATGAATATTCTGGTTTTTGTTTTTATTATAAGCCAAAGAATATGCGTAACAGTTCTTACATATGTGGTTGACATGTCCTTCCTATATATCAGAAACATGTCGGTCCATTCAGTAAATCAAAACAAATAGTATTCTTCTTCATAATTATATAATATTTATTTTATTATTTTTTCTTTTTGTAAGCCTCGGTTTATGTTTTTTTTTCTTTGAATAATCAAAGAGCTAGTTAAAAAATTGCTAAGTTGCTAACTAATTGGTCTAATAATTCATTATATAAAACGAGCTTGTGAATTTTGTCAAATGATAATGATAAAACTACGCGTTTGTTAGTTTATATGTACGTTACGTTGGGCGACTACGTAACGAAGCTGGCATAATTCTTATTCATGTATACAAACTAACAAACATGTTTAGTTTAAGACTACCAACACGTAGGTAATGGTACACCACGAACCTCTCTAATGCAGTGCACTTATTCTTGAGAAATCTCTATATATATAAACACACCAATCTCCGATCATATTATTCAAACCATCGGAAACCAAATATTTTTAACAACCAACGACAGAGTAAAATAACCCATTTTAAAAACTTTTTTAAAATGGCGGCTAATGTAATCAAACAATATCTGTTGTTGTTGTCTCTTCTGCTCTTGATCGGCCTCTCAGCCGGAAGTTTCTACGACAATTTCGATATTACTTGGGGAAATGGTCGTGCCAATATATTTGAGAGTGGACAGCTCTTGACTTGCACTCTCGACAAGACCTCCGGTTCAGGTTTTCAATCAAAGAAGGAGTATTTGTTCGGAAAGATTGACATGAAGATGAAACTCGTGGCCGGAAACTCAGCCGGAACCGTCACTGCTTACTACGTATGTGATAACTTCCAACTATTAGTCTATTACCATTACTTTAAAATTTTTGTGGCATTGATCATTGTTTGAATCTGATATTAAGAATGTTTTCACAGCTTTCATCTAAAGGCGAGACATGGGATGAGATAGATTTCGAGTTCTTGGGTAACGTTACCGGACAGCCTTACGTTCTTCATACAAATGTGTTCACCGGAGGCAAAGGTAACCGTGAAATGCAGTTCTATCTATGGTTCGACCCAACTGCGGATTTCCACACCTACACAGTCCTCTGGAACCCTCTCAACATCATGTAAGCAATATCCCGTTTCAACTGAATGGTCTAAATCTTTTTTGGTTAGGGTTTATCGGACGTTCAGAACTATCTCGATGATCAACAAATCTTAGTTTTCTTGATCAGTTCCATCTTTTTAGCCGTTTTGACTTTTGAGTTGCCAATATCAAGAATCTTGATTCAATCCATCACTGTTCTTGAAGTTGTGTTTTTTGTTTTTGGATCTCAAAAGCTTTCTCGTGGATGGAATCCCAATCCGAGTGTTCAAGAACAACGAGGCTAATGGCGTAGCCTACCCCAAGAGCCAGCCAATGAAGATCTATTCAAGTCTTTGGGAAGCAGATGATTGGGCCACACGAGGCGGTCTAATCAAGACCGATTGGACCAACGCTCCGTTCAGCGCTTCCTACAGAAGCTTCAACGATGTGGACTGCTGCAGCCGGACCTCGTTGTTGAGTTGGGTGACATGTAACGCAAATAGCAACTCGTGGATGTGGACTACCCTTAACTCAAACCAGTACGGACAGATGAAATGGGTGCAAGATGATTATATGATATATAACTATTGTACTGATTACAAGAGGTTCCCTCAGGGTCTGCCTACGGAGTGCAACCTCAACTGATCATGTTACCGAGAAAATTCGAGCACTTGGCACTATTTATTTATATCTTTCTTTGTTTTCCTTTTTACCTCAATATTTGATGATTTGATATGGTTATTCTTTTGATTTTCAAAGATTTATTTCCCATATTGGGATTAGTTGATTTGGTTACGCTTGCTTCATATCTAAACGGTTGTAATAAAATGTGATTTGAACCATTTTAAACCAACATGAGAACAGAGAAAAGAAAACATAGTTTCTTGGTCACAACACAAAACAAAACAAAAAAACAGAGTTCTCAGTTCCAAAAACAGAGTAAAGAACAGAGTTGCTAGAGCCAAGAATATGCAGAAAAGAATAAAGGTGTTCATAATTATAGCCAGTTGTGTTTGGATTCAACCGGATACATTTGATGAAATCTAAATATATATTGACTTTTTTTACGTTTCTACAAATTAGATACCAATTACGATGTGTCTGGTTGGTCTGGATGAATACAAAATAATGAAACACAGCAGTGCACGAAGACAGAATCAGTGGAGATAAGTGCATGGATGCATGCATGTGAATGGACGAAGAATATATGAACAAGGAGGTTATCTCTGATATATACTTAGACCTTAATCTCAAGCTGAAGAAATTTATGAATAGAAACTCTGAGCCAAATCTGGTTGTAGCGAAGAAGGAAGCAACATACATATAAGAAAGCATAGACCATTTTAATAAAATTTATAGCCATTAATGTTTGATTTTTATTACATAGTAATCTTTTGAGTGTTTTGACTATGCTTGACTTAAATTTATCCACCTGATGAAATGAATGTTCAATTTTTCTTTTTTAAATTTTATTGGAAGAGTTTCGAAGAATAATTCACGTAGTTGCCTTAATTATTATCCGCGTGACAATTCTTACATGTATGTGGCTGACATGTTGCTCATAGATTTCCAAAACATGTCGGTCCATTTTACCAAAACAATATTTTCAAGCTTTTCGTTTCATTTGTTTTAAGTACTAATTATCTTAACTTTCAGAAAAACACAATGTTGGTTCCAAAAAAACTATCACATGAAACAAGCTTATATGAACGTACGTGAGCCAAATGCATGACCAAAAACAAGAAAATAAATAGCTTAAAGGGTTATTAAAATGTTCTCAGAAAAAAATAGGGACATGTATAATTTAAATGTACGTTGAACGACTTCAATATAAATTATTCAGGTATATAACCTGACATTAATTTATTTACAAATAATAATTATTATCGCTTGTATAAGACTACCACGTCTATAATGGGACTCCACGAACCTCTCTGATGATGCATTCACCTTTAGAAGGGACATCTAGCTATATAAACAAACACCCTTCTCCGATCATACTCAAACCTCCAGAAAACATATAAACAACCACAACAGAGCAAAAATCAACACACTAAAAATGGTGGCTTTTGCGACCAAACAGTCTTTGTTGTTGTTGTCGTCTCTTCTGGTCTTGATCGGTGTAACTACCGGAAGTTTCTACGACAATTTCGATATCACTTGGGGAAATGGTCGTGCCAATATATTTGAGAGTGGACAGCTCTTGACTTGCACTCTCGACAAGGTCTCTGGTTCAGGTTTTCAATCAAAGAAGGAGTACTTGTTCGGAAAGATCGACATGAAGATGAAACTTGTCGCTGGAAACTCTGCCGGAACCGTCACAGCTTACTACGTATGTGAAAACTTCACCTGTTTTCATTTCTTTTAAATATTGTGGCATTTTTTTATATATTTTTCAGTCTAATATTTAGCATGTTTTTCACAGCTTTCTTCAAAAGGAGAAACATGGGATGAGATAGATTTCGAGTTCTTGGGTAATGTTACAGGACAGCCTTACGTTCTTCATACAAATGTGTTCACCGGAGGCAAAGGTAACCGTGAAATGCAGTTCTATCTATGGTTCGACCCAACTGCGGATTTCCACACTTACACCGTCCTTTGGAACCCTCTCAACATCATGTAAGTAACCGATTGGTCCAATTTAAAATATGAAAGTATCGTATACGTTAATCAAACGTTTAAAGCAGTCTATAATCTGATTTAAAACATATCTATCGACACTTATATTATATAGGTTGTTTAGACTTTAGACCTATCAACATTAATTAGATTTTCTTAATTTTTGAACTTTTAGCATGTTATGGATATAATTATTGCGGAAACTGATCCATGACAGTTCTTGACTATATGTTTTTTGTTTTTCATGGGGATCTCAAAAGCTTTCTAGTGGATGGAATCCCAATCCGAGTGTTCAAGAACAACGAGGCTAATGGTGTGGCTTACCCTAAGAGCCAGCCGATGAAGATCTACTCGAGTCTATGGGAAGCTGATGATTGGGCCACACGAGGCGGTCTAGTCAAGACAGATTGGACCAACGCTCCATTCAGCGCTTCTTACAGAAGCTTCAACGATGTGGACTGCTGCAGCCGGACCTCGTTGTTGAACTGGGTGACATGTAACGCAAATAGCAACTCGTGGATGTGGACTACCCTTAACTCAAACCAGTACGGACAGATGAAATGGGTGCAAGATGATTATATGATATATAACTATTGTACTGACTACAAGAGGTTCCCTCAAGGTCTGCCTACGGAGTGCAACCTCGGCTGATCGTGTTACCAAGAGCATTTACGGACTTGATCCGTTTGGTTTCTTTCAATTTTTTTTATCTACTTGATTTGTTGATTTGATTCTGTAATTTCCTCTTGAGTTTCAAAGATTTATTTCCCTTTATGGGTTACTGAATAATTTGTTTTGTCATTGTCACAATTTGTATTTGTTTGTTTATTTCTTTTATATCTTAAAACAATAATAAAATTTGATTTGAGTCAAACAAAACCAACCTGATAACAGAGCAAAGAAACAGAGTTTTATGTCCTAACACGGAGTTAAAACAGAGCATCCTGTTATGAAAACAGAGCAAATAACAGAGCTCTCTGTACTGAGAACACATTAAAGAATCCCATTTCTCTGTTATTCTTATTTTTTCATTCAACAGATTTGAAGAACAAAGCACAGAAACAAAATCCTGAGTTGAATAAACCAATTGTGGGTAACAGAACTTGATATTACTATTAGCTGCATTCGACATTTTGAATTTTTTTTTTTTTTGGTCAAACAAGAACTTTCATTCATCTAAAACCTCAAAAGAGGGAAGTTCAAACAGCTTGAATCAAAGAAAATACAATGAAAATAAAGATAAAGGTTCCATGAGTTTTCCAAAAGGATGATCAACTTTGAGAAGCTTACAATCTTTGAAAAATCATTTGGGACCATAGCGGATTCGACCTTGAAGACGTGCTTCGCGAAATCCTCGACCAAAAAATGGTCATAGACGGCTCTTGCAACAAATGCATCCGAGCTTTTGAAAGAGTGTTCCACGGAGGAGACACAAATTGGGTTTCTCGCCAGCATGAGAAGGTTTAGGAGCAATGGATCAAAGGCCATCAAACTCATAGAAACATAACTCAAGACTCTAGATGAAGCTATAACCGGGACACTTACAAGATTGATGCAAAACCGTAACAGAGCAGGTGGGTCCTCCCTCACATGAAGCACGTAGCCATGGAGGTTAAGGAATTCCACACAAAGCGTGTAGCCGGTTTGACAGTGAAAAATGAGAACAGATCCGAGCTTCAATCCTTGAGGCGATGGGTGGGAATTGGGATTTATTGGGGCAGTGGAGGTGTTGGAGAGGGTTGTGTTAAACTTCAGGCTTTTGTAAACATACCACAAAACCATAAGAGAAACTAAAACCAGGATTTGAAATTGATAGAAGTTAAACCTTAACAATGAGGGTAATCCTTCACTCTCATGGAGTCTTCGGCCACAGAGATAAGAAGATCGACACAAAAATTGTTGTAGATTTAACAAGGAAATTATAGAACTAGACCTGGGCTTATTAGCATTAGAAGCCTGATAAGAGCTTATGGACTTGGGCCTTTCATAGGCTAATGGACCGAAATTGGAGACAAGGCCCAATAAAGGAAACCCTAGCTGCTCCTTTGCTGGCCAAGATGTGAAGTGGAAGCGGCGCCTGGTAAACTCCGGCGGGAAGAGCAGCGGAAGCA
>NW_006238916.1:9267295-9430171 GCF_000375325.1 Capsella rubella | reverse complement strand
GGTGAGAAATCTTTCTAAAATTGGAAAGAGTCGCCCATAAGAAAAACTCGCCGTGCGCCGTCGACGTCTCCACCGGACATGGCACATCTGACGGTCCAAGAGATATACCTCCTGCCATCAACGAAGTCCGGTGTGAGATTTCTTCTAGGGTAATTGGATTAGTTCTGGACCTGGGAGTGGAAGGTTGAACGAGCAAAAGGTAAACTGGGAGGGCAAACGCCGAACCCCAACTTCGACCTCTGTCGTTGGTTTCTTGGTTGTCGTTAAAGAGCAGTGGGGGAGAGAGGATTGGCGAGGGTTGAAGCAAAGCTTGCAAAGATACAAAAAGGACTAAAATGATTGACGAGGTAAGTAGAAACCAGAACATGTTGATCGGAGGAGTCAGATCCCGACGCCGGCGATAAGCACCTCCACCGGCGTCGGAAGCTTTGGTCGAAGAGGGTTTCTCGATAACTGTGGCTGGGAGAGAAGAGTCTTGCATTACATCATTATCTATATCGACATTTTGAATTTAAGAAGTGTTTTCTCAACGATTAGTTGAAAGAAAAAGACCGCTAACAAAATTAACGTGAGCTTTTTGTTTCTGTAATATAATGGGCTTTTAAAAGCCCACTAATATCTGGAGCCAGATCATACAGATTTTGAGTTATATAACCTTGTAAACAAAATTGATTGTTTTATTCATAAATTCTTTACGTTCGAAAATACTACTTTGTGCCTCTTTTAAGTTTTAGTTTCTTGTCGAAAAAAAATTAAATAATTTATTTCAAATATTTGAACATCCTACAAAAATATTGAAACGATAGTATTTCCTAACACCATGATGAAAACTAAACCACACATATATTAGAGAATATATATCATTGAATTTTAAAATTGATCTCCAAATATTGAAAATATAGACAACTGGAAATACATAATACATACTGTACTATTTTTTCTTCTCTCTAGAACGTAGGGGTAAAGTCAAACCTGTGAAAATCTACCAAATAAAAACGGAAGCAAAAAAACGTACTAAATGATAATTTAATATTAATTCAAAGATGTTGACAAAAAAAAAGTTAACTTTTCAATTCATGTGACTGATGATTTAACTTCCCGATATCAAAAATAAATAAATAAATAAAGATAGTTCAAACTTCATAATCATTTTTTAAACTCACATACATAAAATTTAGAGGTTTCTGACATATGATTGATCATAAAACAGAACATAATCATTGTCGTAGGATTAGTCTCTGTAACTCATGTTTCTAAGCTCTATTGCTTTTTTACAAAACAAAAATTTGAAAATCATGATGGCATTAGCATTTGCATATCTCTACTTAAAAATAATAAAATAAAAAAGACTTTGATTGATACGACACCGTTTGGACCCACCAGTTAAGATCATTACGTCTAAAACTCTCAAGTCCGTATTTAAACAACAAAGGAGTTCCGTTGGAAAACTTTGTTGGTCTCTCTTGTTAAAAATGAATGATGGACAAGATTGATAACTAATAAAGTTTAGAAGTTTGCATTTGTGTTTTGACGATAACACTCATCTCTCTTACACATCCCTTCAATCTCATATAATGTCCACAAATAAAGTTATCAAGATTCCATGTACCCCATTATTTCGACGTCAAAGCGATGATCACTACTGATATGTTAATTTTGGTTTACTTATTACAAATCGGTCTAAACATTATTTTTTTTTAAAAAGAAAAAATAGTACTTGTGTATATAATAATATAGCACTCTAGCTTTTTCGTTTTCTATGAGAACTTTTAATTTTCTTTGTGTTCAAATTATGATTTACCTTTTAGGGTTATGAATAAGGGAGACATTATCTCGAGGAAGTGATCGTCGTGACTTGCTCGATTCATACACTGAATTATTGCATCTTTAATGTCATATTTTCAAGTTTGTTCATTCTCCCCGCATCTCATACACGCCACTCTTGTCTATTTTTTTTATTTTCTTTATATCAATTTAATTATGAAAAATACTTGTATTCACTTCCATTACCGGTTAACCAAATTAGATAACCATATATACGGTATACTAAGGCAAATTATTATCATCTTATGTAATGGTCTTTTGAAGTATTTTTTATTACCTTCCTTAATTTTCATAATTTTTCAATAAACTATATGCATAGTCGATCGTCATGTTGCCGGCTGTCATATGCTTAAAAATAAGAAGCAAATGCATGATCAATAGTAAAAGTACCAAGTACAAGTAATAATAACTTTTACAAAATTAGATTTCCTCATTAGGAGGCTGAAAACTTTTACAATCCAACAATTAAACGATACGTCAACAACCTTTTTTCGTGAATAAGTCCTATCTCTCCTAATTAATTTTTACTTTTGGAACGGTACAAATTTGTGTTGTGGTGAGAGATTTTCTAAATTAATTGATCCCCAGAAATTTCAATGAACACACATGGTTGTAACAAAGTTATCACATACTACAGAATAAGCTAGACGTGAACAAAAGGCTCTTCAAAATTAGTGTAAATATCGAAAATTTTAATGGAATTTAGGAAACCATTTTTCTTTTGAGACAAGATATTTTTACTTCTTCTTTTTAATTTTGTATAAATTTTTCCTTCCTTGCATAATTAATTTAACTATGGAAATGGTCTTATTATATTTCTTCAGTTAAATTTCAACAGAACAAAAAAAAAAGATCTATCAAACATGATAAAATACGAAAATGGTGAAATTGCTCATCTAGTAAACTTATACAGAGAGAAAGATCAAAACATCATAAAGAAACCTCATTGGTTATACATTCATAATTAGGATACTAGCTAGTAGAATGAAAAAATGACGTAATGAGCTCAAGAGGAATATAAAAATACTAGTGGATATACGTATTCATATGTATTTATTGATGTCTATGTGGATAAATGTTATATATAAAAATTTACTTAACTAAGTATATAGTTTCGCAGCACATGTCTCCTTGTCGGGGCACATTGATATATTGATCAATAATGTATTATATACAAGCGACATTCATTCATTTTATAATGCAGTAATATATAGTATGTTCTTATACTATGTATAATTAAAATAACCATCTATATAGAGAAATACATATATATCCTTCATTTTTACTTAGTTATTTTAATCAATTCCAGAAATATATAGGTATGATATGATATTCCAAAATCAGATTTGAGTTGAATTTAGGACTATAGTTACAACGTGAACTCTTAAGATGCGAGGAAATGACTAATATGTAATAAGACTTGTCGAATAATATAAAGCTTTGACAATCGATATGATAAAATATGACTAACAAAATATTCGATTATTTTTAAAGCCTTAACGACAAGTCAAGGTGACTCATCTCCTGATCCTGATCAAGACCACTCTCCGGCACACGGCGGGCGGAGAAGTCCCTTGAGCCGCCGCTTTCAACAAATCCTTCGTAGCCACGGCCATAAAGCTCAAAGCGGCCGGAGAATGGGTAAGGCTGATCGGAATCAACAGTAGTTGAGGATCTAAAGAGTTCTCGACTCTTCTTGGCTAAGGTTCTCTCAAGCTTATGAGCGTTTTGATGACCACCAAGAGCTTGAGAGCTATAAAACTTTCTTTGACAATAGTTACAAGAGAATACCCTAGGCTGCTCCAAACATGATGATGAGTTAGTGGAAGAAGAAGAAGAAGAAGACATAGAAGAAGGCTCGAGAACAAGTTCTAGGTTTAGTTGGTGGTTCTTGTAACTTGGTAGACTTAGACGTAGAGATGTATTTGGCTGAAAGTCCATAACTCTGTGTTTAGAGAGCGAGAGAAAGAGAAATCTAGAGAGAGAGAGAGAGAGAAAGTAGAAGTTAGAGAGATGAGAGATGTTTGTTTGAAGGGTTTGGGCTTGAGGGGCATTATATTTAAGGTGTAAAGGTGCGTAGGTTTGCTCAAAACTCATGTTGGGTGCAACTTCGACTGTAAAGTATGGAGAGAGATAGAGAGATGAGACATGGAAGCTGAAAGAATCAGTGGGGATCCAAGTGTTGTCGCCTCCATTAATGGCACAGTTTGAACCCTTTGTCGGTCCATCTAATATTATTTACCTCCCAAGTTTTATATAATTTCTCGATACCTTATTTTAATATATCTAATGGTATCGTTTTAGAGTATTGAACACCTTAAGAATGATGTCCCATGTGGTAGTTGTTAAGACCGGACACATAAGATATCAGTTTAATTTGAGCCATTGTAGTTAATTTTCTAATTGGAACTAAGTTATACCTTAGACTTTACTTAAGTTATTTTGATTGTATATAGAATTTTTGAGATGATTTTTTTTTTCCATTCATACCATAGTTTTCTACGCATAACCTAGAAATCTATTAGTCTTCAAATTTAAATTCATACCAAAAAATATACAATGAGATAATTAATTAAAGACCAGCAAATATATAAATAAAAGCCAATTCTCTATGACTTTTTGGTGAGAAATCATTTAAGATTATGTCATGTTATGACTTATCAAATATACATGTAATCAAATTGTTTGATCTAAAGTCAGTTGATTATGAAAAAGTAAAATTCAAACAAACTAATTATATTGTACTTTTTTCGACATCATTATTATATTGTACTTCATAAGTTTTTTAATAAAACTAGGATACATAACTTACTGGTTTTCAAATAGTAATGTCGTTCATAAAATATATTTTAGGATACACATTTCTCTAATCTATGAGAGGATTAGTACTTGGAAAGTTATAAATGGTAAACATAATCATAAATTTATCTCAAAATTTCAATCAAGAGAGAAGTTTTTGGTAGAGAGGGCATAATTGTCTAACACGAAAAGTGAATAAGAGTATCAATCAAAACAGCTGTTAGGTTCAATTAATAATTTATGAAAAAACGAAAGACTTAAGATCAAAGCTCTCTTATCAAGTTTCCAGTAATGGCAATGAACACTTAACGAGATAAAGCTTTTTGACTCAGCTTAAACATGTAAGATGATGTTAACCCCCAATTAATTGAGACCATCGCCCACCGTACGATCAACCCATCCATCCAACGCTTCACGAGGCGTTCGTACCAGATAAGATGTGGACTGCGCCACAGTGAACCCACTTTGGATATATCACGTTTTGCCTTTGGTGATGAGTTTATAATCGCAGAAGTCATTTCAGTTTGAATGGATTCATTTAACTTATAATCACTTTCGATCAATGAAGAAGACACATCGATGTCATGTGTACATATGTTTCATTAAGACTTTTGTCGTTTAAAGATTGAGATAGGTTACGTTTTTGTACTAATCTCTCAAGCTTGTTTCGCTTTCTTTAATTTATTTCTTTTCTGTCATTTTAATTTTGATGGTACTTTCCTAACCCGCCAAGTGAAACTGATTGATCAATTATTAATTTATATGCAGCCACTAACCATAAATTCAAATTTATAAGTATCATTTTGTTTGAGTCCCATGCGCATATATATCGAAACTTAACATTTTTTTTGTCAACAATCTAAACTTAACATTAACTTACATTTTTTTGTTTGGTTAAACTGAATTTATCTTTTGTATGTTCGAAAGAAAAAAAAAGGTGAATACAAATCAAACTAAAATGTAATTTTTCTCACAAAATAGTGGCATGTTTCTAGTAAATCTGAGCATAAACCAAAACAAAAACCATCTCTTACTGATACATACAAAATTCAATTTAATTTTGGTTACTAGATTAGTAGTTTTCCTAATTAAACTCAAAAGAAAAGGAAAAAAGAACCTAAGATTAAAAAATGTGAAATGAAACTGAAGCAAATTTCTAACTGAACACTTTATTACTAGTCATTAATATATGTTTAAGATATTGTTTGGATCCGACTTTATAATAAAAATTTTAAGACTTTCACAGGATAGTTTGGGTGGAATTTTATAGTTTTATAGTGTTAAACTAGTTTTCATTGGTATGAAACAAACAATTCAGTCGAACGTCGATACAGTTTGCTGTTATATTGTCTTTTCGCAAATCCATGTATATATTTAGTTTGTTTGTACCAATCAATTAATGACAAATCATATTACAAACTAAAAGTCGAAATGTGAAATGAAAAGAAATTTTTTGAAATATATAACACGGCGACATATGTATTTGATTTTTATTTTCTGCTGTTATAGAAACCTGAATGCAATTATATGATTTGATTATGAGGAGACGTGGAAGATGAGGCGACCAAAAGAAAAATAAAAAAAGAAGGTTGGACTATGTTGCTGTCCACCTCAAATCTATTTGTCCTACGATGGGACGACATTAATACTTCATGTGACGATTAGTCTACTATACATAGTATATTATGTACATACACACTTTTTGCATATACCTCTCTATGTTATCATGTTACAATGTTGTTATAAGGAACTAATTGGACAAAACGTAGACGTATAAACTATACGATAGATTGCGTCCACTAAAAATTTATCAAAAAAATTTGGACAACAATGTCCACATAAATATTTATCAAACAAAAAAAGAACAAAAAAACACAATGTCCATATAAATACCATGCATGTACCTTCATATTTTCTAACATTAAATTTTGACACAATAATAATCACTACATGTTCATTTTCCAAAAAAGACCAATACTAGTTTTATACTACTTAATTCTTTTGAAAAGAAAACTTAAAAAAAAAATAGTTTTCTTCGATCTTGAACATAAAATAAAAGCGCTACACCTTTTACAGTGAAAATTTTATTAAGAATTTCAGGTAGACGAGAGACATGTTTTGATAAAAATTTCTCTCTCGTGAAATGTTTAAAAACTAGCTATTTTTTTTTTGAATTTAATGTTAAATTAAACTAGCTATTTCTTGGTTTGCAAAAATAAAATAAAATAGTGGTAGTATATTTTTATTGCCAACAAATGTTGTAAACTTAAATTTCCCACGTAAATTAAACAGAATCAAAATAGACAAATGCCTCGTTATCTTAAAAAATAGAAAGCTCTTACATTTATAGCAGTTTTGGGATACAATAGGTTGAACGATGCATAAGTATATTGTTTGTTAAATAAATTTGTATAATCTTAGTTAAATAATTATAGTAGCAATGTAAGCAACTCAGGATGTCACATGGGAAGTGAATGGGACTGAATTATAGTATAAAGCGATGAATAAATAATTATTAATATAATCTTTTGTTGATTGTTTAAAAAAAAATATACTCATCAAATTGATTGGCTTCTATAAATTCGGCGTACGACGTCAACCAATAGGAAAAATCAGCGTCACTACGCTCCCATTATCATTATGTCCACTTACATTAAAAAAAAAAAGGTATCAAGAGGATCAGATCTCATCTGATCATAATATAAAACTAATAAACTCATAATTCACTTTTTAAAATAAGAAGAATGATTAGAACAAGATTAGACCATGATTATGGGATTATAATCTAAACAGTCGGCTAGGTTTGCGCTGAGCATTTTGTCTCTTTATCAGAGACACAACACAACAAGATTTGTTTCACATGATTTGTTATGTTCATGTTAATTTTTCTTGATTACTTCTATACAGATTCTAAATTAAGATTTTAGTGGGAAAAAGATAGTATACATATTAATCCGCGATATCATATTATAAATTATGATCAGTCAAAGCAAGCATATAGTCTTTGTACTTTTGTAACAAATATCTGGTCTGTGATTTGTGTATTTATGATTACTACTATAGTATGTAATTATATCCATTGAAAGAACTTAGACGGGAATGGTTCTGAACATGTTTTTCTTTGTCCATCTTCTAATAAGAATATCTTAGTTTAATATCAAATCCAATATTTGTTGTTACCTCATATTCAATTCATACACATGGTTTGTGTTTGTCAATGTATATGCCCTATAGTTATAAAACGATATATACTTGAATATATACCAAATAATTTAAAGTGTATATTAGAAATGAGTAACAAATTAACACTTTTGTGGATGGCGAAATACTAACTTTTGGCTAGTCGTTATACAATTTTTTTTTTTTTTTTTGCTGGAATATGTGGATATATAGGGTGATCTGAAAATATTATTGAACATTCTACCTAATAGATGTATAAGATTCATGCATTTATATATGGAAGAATTACTCCACATTATCTAAGTTTTTTAAGATAAGATAAAAACTATAGGAGAATAAAGTATAATTTTTGCAAATACCTTCAAAAATGAATATTTGGATGATAAAGTACTTTATACTGAAAATACTAGAATCAATTGATAATCTTTTTTTTTAACAATATTTAAGTGCTAAAACCTTAGTTTTTCTAGTAGATGAACTGCGAAATATGAATTCGTTTTAATATGTACTCATAAATTATAGTTTTTTAAAAAACTTCACATATAATAAATAATAATGGATACTGGATAGTAAAACATGTAAACAAACATTACAAAACTGTGATTATATGTGCTAATTCAACATTTATTATGTTGATATTGGTAGGTCCATGATCTCAACTAAGATATTTAATCGAGAGAGCCGAAGAAATTTGCAATGGACCAACCTAAAGCAACACTCACTTAAGAAAAACAAACTGTACCGTATGGTGCAAGTCACTGTACAAGCTTCAATCGTTATAAACTTTACTTGTTAGTGGAAGAATCTATAAAACAACAAAATTCATGTGATATATATACATTATTCTTAAAAAGAGAGGATGATACTATGCATAATGCAATCTCAGTTCATCATTTTACTGTGTTCTTATCCCAATCCCCACGTCACTTTCTTTTCGGGTCTTGTCCTATACCGAAAGCTTTGT
Organism: Capsella rubella; assembly: GCF_000375325.1. Classification (NCBI taxonomy): domain Eukaryota; kingdom Viridiplantae; phylum Streptophyta; class Magnoliopsida; order Brassicales; family Brassicaceae; genus Capsella; species Capsella rubella. Next base: position 9,421,404 of record NW_006238916.1, on the reverse strand, counting down.
AGTTCTTCGACCGACGAAGAGTTAACAACACACATCCTTAAACAATCGAAAATAGCGACAGATTCATGATATGAAATGTTTGGTTATGAAACAATGCTATATCATCATAATAATTGTTTCGGACGTTTTGGCTACATTTCCTAACGTCTCCATCCCGCAATAATTCGAGCTTCAGTTATATTTTAGATAATCATTTGTATTAGCCACTCCATGTAATGTATTATGTATAGACCATACCCATGAGCTTCATGGTTCTTTTTTTTTTCCAAAGAAATTCATAGTTCACGTTATGTAACACAAATAGAAATGGTATAAAATTATTAGGTTAGCAGAATAATATGTACAGTATGTGTTTTTTTTTTTTTTTTGCAGCAACCAAATTGTAATTTTGACAAATGAATAGCTGGAACTATCAATGAAATTAAGGAGGCTAAAAAGAATTGAGGACTTGACCAAAAAAAAAGGGAAGAGAACAAAATCAAAATGGATATGAGTTGTATATGCATTTCAATTAAATTGTTGTGCCACAAAAAATTAAAACGGATTTAAAGAAAAAGGTGGCAGACAAAAGAGTGAAGCAAAGTTGACAATTGGAAGTTGCAAGCGTGAACATGAAACTGGTGTCTTGTCATTTTTTCCACGCTTTACTGTTTTTTTTTTCCTACTTCTCCAAACGAAATGTTATAATCTTCATCTTTTTTAGGATTTTTGGTTCAGTCATTAACAATATACTGTATGTGATTTTGATTATGTCGTGTGAATCGTATCCAACAAAACAGAAACAGTTATCTCTAGTTGATTGTTATTTTTGAAGAAACTGCTTTTAAAGTACTTTACACAACGATCTTATAAGATATACATACATACAAGAAAAGTTGTAAAGATTATCCATAAACTTTACACATTTTAGAAGCATTTAGCAGAGAATAGAGACATTTCGATTTAATAAGACTTTAGATCTCTTGTGGCAACTTTTAAGCACGGGCTTTAATAATGGGAATGGGCTTACCATCTCTTTGTCTTCACTTAAATTTGAGTTTCTGTTTTTATTAGGCTTCATGCTTTTATTCTTTTTTTTTTCATGCTTTTATTCTTTGTTTCAACAAGGTTATTATCAAACTTAAGATTAGTATGATTGATTAGTCAAAATAACGAAATTTTTAATTTTTATATAATGAAGCTTGCAAATTTATTTACTTTTCATATAACTTTCTTTCTTAACAACTTAAAAATGATATATCAATATTAATTTTTTTGTTTGTGAACATATGATATTGATTATATTTGATGAATCCCAATTATTTTCTTAATAAAAGCCACATAAAAAATAAATAAAACCATAATTAAGTAGAACAATAGGTTGACCCAAATTTTTTTATTAGAACAGTCGTTCTTATCATTCGTGTCTTGCAAGATAACCGAAAAAACTAGCAACGCGATTAAGAAAGTCTGCGCCCGCAACGTTGACTGACCCATTCTTTTCTTTAGTTCTTTCTATTCCCCTGTCTATATAAGTTATATTTCGATTTAATTAAATAACATGTGTTCAATATTAAATCTCACATGTATAAATAAGACCTCTAAATTTCTAGAGGTTGAATCTGTAGAAAAAACACTTAAGTTAATCGGTCGTCTGGTACTAAATCTTCAAATGCCATTTTCAATTTAGCTTGAGTTATAATTCCCATGCAGGGACTCTTAAAACGTACATGGTTTGTAAGTTGTAACTAGTAACCCAACTAGAACACATAATATACTCGAGAATATGCGATCTTTTGCATGTACTTGCACACCACTTGTCTTTCGGAAAATTCAAAGAAAAAAACTAGAACGAATTTTAATAATATCACTCGCTAAACCATATTGATACGCCTCCATATTGGTACGTAAACTTCCAATCAGTTTCCTATTCCTATCTATATCTATACATTATAATAATTTAAAAAACTATGTGTTATACAGATTTCTTTGAAAAATTGCGTAGAACTAGAGGCTGCAGCCGACATTACCAGTGTCCTATATAAGACCCTTCCCTTTTCATTTCCAACATATTTCAAAATCCACACACACACAAAACAAAAGATCCATTACGAAGGCAGAGAAAAAAAGTTATTCATCCAACAAGAAAGAAAAAAAAAGAGAAGGTATTGTATTTGCTGACATGGCAAAGAGCAAAGACGTTTCGTTACTAGACCGGTTCAGACAAGCCGTGAATAAAGTGAAGTTCGTGTTAAGTTTCAAGATAAACAGCCTATGGAGTCTCGTACCGATGCTTGGCTCTTCCTCTTCTTCCTCGTCTCTTCGGTTAAGTTTCAACGAGAGACCCGGTTTAGCAGCGGCTTATACAGAGAGTGAACTGTGCTCAAACGGTTCTTCAAGGGGAGCGTTGTATAGAGCCGGGAGTTATGATCCATCTTCGGACGAAGACATAGACAGCAAAGCTGAGATGTTCATAGCTAATTTCTACAAGCAGCTTCAGATCGAGAGACAAATCTCTTTGGAACTTAAATATTGTTTGGGTAATAATCAGAGTTTCAACTACAGGTCACCTTAATTTTCCTTTTCTTTTTTTTTATTCATTCGTTCGTATGTGTTGTAATAATAACAAGATCCTATAATTTTGATTGGGTCTTAGTTGACGATGGCCTGCTATATCTTTTAATTTTATAGTGGTAGGCTTATCACATTTGTTCATTTACATTTTATAATTTACCAATGTATAGTGAGCTCATGAGAGAAAAATGTGATAATATATGTAATGTCATTTTATCGATTCGAGTATTGAAAGGTTTTGTTGCTTGCTTGCTTATATATTCGAAGCCATAATATATATTCTTGTTTTCAATCATTATGAACATAATAAAGTTTCTTGCGATCATCATTATATTTTTTGTTTTTATCTTCGTAATTGAATCGTGGTCCTCCATAGTCCATATGCCTACACAACATTATTCTTTTTCTAATGGATAATGACCTAATTGGGCTAAAATTTGTATTTTGGACATTATTGACATTAGACCAACATTATCAGCAGGATTTAAGGTGTATCTTAACATTAATAGCATTTAAATTTTAATCAAAAAACATAATAAATGTTAAGATACCCATGCTGGAGTATGTTGGAGAAGATATCATTGGTGGCTTAAGAGACGCCTACGTGGCAGACTATGATTGATTGATTTTTTTATTTTTTTTTATAAAGTCTGATTGGCTAAGATGATAAATATTTAGTGGGAAAATATTTTTTAATCAAATGAAGATGAACGAGATATGTATACTCAGTTTGATGTCATTGAATTTCAACAAACGGAAACTGCCGGAAGTACACGAATGAATTTCTCGTATAATACAAATATGCCTTCAAATCTCGTCAATCTAATGGCCGTTAGAACTCGACTTCGAGATCGAGCTAAGCATGAACAATTGAATAACGATTTGGTCGAACACTCTAAATTTTCTCGCAATCAAGTTTAAATTTACAATACTTTATGTTATAATTTCTATCTTATAATCTCTCTCTCTTTTGTATGTTTTCAAATTCTAAATTTGCAATAATTATAAGATTTTATTAAATTACAAATTATTAATTTTTTAAATTTTTTAAAAAAATAATTTTTTTCTAAGATACCCAACTTAAGATCCTACCAATAAACACTTCTCAGAACTAAAAACAAAATTAAAACTCTTAAATTCTACTTTTTAAAAATTAATACTAAATTAATGTAAGATACCCTAATTAACATAGTATCTATAATGTTGCTCTTAGGCTATGTTACCCTACGCTTTAAGCCCATAAATCCAAATACTAAACACCATTTTACTCGTTTTGACTTTGCAAAATTATAAGCCAATGTAAAGTCTACAAACACTTTTGCATTTCTATTTTTTCATTTCCCACACACTTTCGCATTGAGATCATAATGTTTCTTATAGATAGATACTAATAAATCTCTTTAAATCGTATTAACAAAAATAGACAAAATTATGAGGTAATCATCAATCTAAGCAAGTAGAGAGGAAACAGAAAAAGGAAAAGGTAAAGCGTGTACTAAGATCTAGTACAAGTCAACGACTTAATTAAATAAGTGGCAAGATGAGACTGTTGCGGGTCACGATATTCGAAACCCACCCACGTTCCTTTATTTCTCTTTTACCAAATTTATTTTTTTGACTCCAAATCACACCCAACTTTCATTTTTGCAAGCTACTACTACAGTACTACTACCACTATATGTATATATTTTAAAACAAAAACATTTTATTATACTTCTGGCCAGACATTAGGCTTAGATCCACCACTTTATTCAAGTTGAATTAATTTGACTTATATTTGTTATAACTTATAAGAATGTAGGAAATTAATAAAGATGATTCATTCAGAACTCAAAAACAAAAAAAAAACAAACAGAAATCACAAGTAATATATATATAAATAAGAAGACAATAGCATGATGAATGGCGTGAAATATTGAAGCACTGCACTTGCTTCGTTTACAAACTCTACTTTGAACCTCACGTTCCTTAAGCTTCTCTAAAGCCCTACTTTTTTGATTCCCCATAACCCAAATATCAAAATATCCATATGCGTTTCATTTAAGGTAGAAAACAAAAAAAAAAAAGTTTCCTTTTTTATTTAGTTTCTTACATTCTTCCTCCTCTGTTTCTCATCATCTCCATTGAAGGAAGCAAAGAAGATGAAATATACTCCAAGATCGGAAGGAAGAAAGTTCATTATCCCTTCTTTCTTCTTCATCATAGCTCTTTGTGTATTAGCTTTCATCAACGAAGTCAGATTCGATAGCTTATTGAGTTTTGGAAGATGTGCTTTGTCAAACGTCCCGATGAATAATAATAGTTCATCGGAGACTCCGTTGTTGTCTTCTTCTGGTGGTGATGAGATTAGGATTCTTATTGGAATCCTTACACTTCCTGATCAGTACCCACGTCGGCATTTTCTCCGCATGATCTACGGGACACAAGTTGTTCCGGACGGTGTTAAGGTTGATGTGAAGTTCGTGTTCTGTAACTTGACTAAAGAAGACCAGAAAGTGCTTGTTGCTTTAGAGATTATGCGTTATGATGATATCATCATACTCACTTGCAATGAGAATATGAACAAAGGTAATTAAATTGGTTTATCTCAAAATTAAACCACTCTTTATTTTATTTTTGGATATATATATATATATATATGCTTGGTTTGATTTGGTATAATCATACAGAAACTTGCTAAATGTTTGGTTTGATTATGTAACTTAGAAAAACACAAAAGTCGAATTGAATTTTGCTTCTTTCCTCTAGATTTAGTCTTTAGCAAAGACTTAGTTCGATTTGGATCGGCTTAGTTCAACTTTAACTAACTTAATTCTTCTACAGGCAAAACGTACACATACTTCTCAAGCTTACCAGACTTATTCAACGAAACCGATGCACCTAACCCACCGTACCATTACGTGATGAAAGCCGACGACGACACATACATAAGACTGGAAAGTCTCGTTGCATCTTTAAGACCACTACCTCGAGAAGATCTCTACTACGGCTATGTCATTCCATGTCCAAGCATGGACCCGTTCGTCCATTACATGTCAGGAATGGGTTACTTAGTGTCATGGGACATTGCGGTTTGGCTCAAAGACTCGGAAATTCCCAAGAAACATCTAGAAGGTCCTGAAGACAAAGTGTTTGGCGATTGGATTAGAGAAGGACGACGAGGAAAAAACAGGTTTAACGCTAAGTGGTCTATGTATAATTTCCCTGAGCCACCGACTCGATGCACACATGAGCTTTGGCCTGACACTATTGCGGTTCATTTGTTGAAGAACCAAGAGAAGTGGATACGTACGTTGAACTATTTCAATGTTACTAGCAATCTCAAGCCTTCCAAATTATACCACATACCCTAGATAGTCTTTTCGTTTGCTTTTACCGGTTTATATTATATTTTTATACTTGTATTGTTTTACTTAAAATTGGTTTTGTGATCGTTAATACTCTTTAATAATCGATTATTTTTGGTGGGATGATTAGTAAACCAGACTTTGTAGTTTGTAACTCTCTAATCTTCTTATGTGATTATGATGAGGTTTACATTGCTCTGATTTAGAATTATTAACATGGTTGGATATGTTTAGATAATACTAATAAAGTTATCTGCAATTAACATGGTTTCAGTCTCCTAATTATGTTATGCAAAAGGTTGTGAGTTGTGTGACCTCTTCACCTGGGCTTGATCTCACCCTCACCCGTATTTGGGCCTCACGAATCAGATACAAGCTTTTTTGCCCGTGACATAAGTTATATCACAGACGAATAAACAAAAAGCCTTTATTCAGAAGAAAAAAAGGAAAAGCGTGACAGAAGCTCAACGTCAAGTGACATTATCATTGCTCTCATCGAGAGTGTTGGCCTTTCTCCTCTCTTCTTCACCTTTGAGTTTCTCGAGGCCTTTTATATTTTATTTTTTAAGTTTTAATTTTACTGCGAAATAGTGTTTACTGTCTTCGTCTTCTTCTTCAGCCGCCGTCGCCTGATTCCACCATCGAAGGCGACGGAAGTAGAGTTTAGGGTTTATCCAACGAAGCTCCTTTTGATTGTTATCGATTCCGTTTCTATTCGTTGATCTTCCATTTTCGCATCGTAAGGAATCTTCCTCTCTTTCTCTTTTTGTTTTGATTCTTCCTCTTCTTCGTGTATAACGAGCTGAGATGATCTTATGGCTGACTAGTTTTTGAATTTAGTTTATGCGAGAGTGATTGTGTTACGGTAATGATAGGTAGATTCTGCTCTTGATCTGTTCAATTAGATAGTTAACATAGAGGCTATAGATTTGTAGGGAATGGTATAGAAGAGACCTGTGAATGTAGGAATTTGAAGATTTGGATTGGTTCCAATTGAATTTTAACATCTAATTGTTGATTAGTTCAGAGCAGTTTTGGTTTTTGTAGGTGAATCTTTGAATAATGGTGATTTTGCTTTTGGTATTACTGTGTTTCTAACTTTTGTTTCTACTCTACTTCGTAGGCATTTTATTTTCTACATCTGAAGATGGGAAGCAGTCCAGCTCCGTTTGCCGATATTGGCAAGAAAGCCAAAGGTAAGTTTAACAAGTCTTGGACATTGCTTTGGTGTTACTGTCTGTGTTGTGTTCCAGTTTATTGACTATTAGTAATTGGAAACCTGCAGATCTCCTGAACAAGGACTACATTTTTGACCACAAGTTTACTCTGACAATGCTGAGTGCTACAGGAACGGTAAGTAGGATATCACTTTTACTCGAATGGAGTAAATCCATCTTATAGAAATCATAATTTACTTATATATACCGTTGATAATGTGTGCCACGATATAGACTGTGCTCAAGATATCAGGAAAGTGCTAATGAATACTGGTATTGCATGCTTTTTTTGAGTCCAAAATGGTTGCAGTAATTGTTTAGAATTATGCACTTTGAATCTATATATGCAGTTTATGTACATATATTGAGGTTGGATGCACCATTAGTTGGTGAAATTTTGCTGTGATTCTAGTGTCATCTAAATAGGGCTGTTTGGCTCACTTCCTCCTCAAACTAATGTTATTAACTTGCATTTAAACTATGTAAACTTGACCAAAAAAAAAAAAAAAAAAACTATGTAAACTATACTGTATAATGAAATTTTCTGTCCAACAGGAATTTGTGGCTACTGGTTTGAAGAAGGATGATTTCTTTTTTGGCGATATAAGCACACTATATAAAGGTCAAAACACCATTGTTGATCTGAAAATCGATAGCCACTCAAGTGTAAGTATATTTCTCTAGTGATACATGTTTTTGCACCTTAACTGTCCTAAACCATATAACTGAACATATTTCTTATGCAGGTGTCTACGAAAGTAACTGTCAAAAATCTCATGCCATCTGCTAAAGCTGTTATTAGCTTCAAAATACCTGATCACAAGTCGGGCAAGGTCAGTGTATACCCCATATTAGAAACATGACTATTATAGGTCTCAGTCAAATTGTAATGTCAAGTCATGACCTGTTTATTTGCTATTATTTCAGCTGGATGTGCAATATGTTCATCCTCATGCAACGCTTAATTCCAGTATTGGCCTCAACCCAACTCCTCTGCTAGATCTATCAGCGACTATTGGAAGCAAGAATGTATACCTTGGTGGTGAAGTCAGTTTCGACACAGCTTCGTCATCACTAACCAAGTACAATGCAGGGATCAGTTTCAACAACCAAGACGTCTCTGCTGCACTCATACTGTAAGAATCAAAACACGATGCTCCATTTTTCTATCTGCTTTTGGTTGTTGCTTAGTGGGATTGTTGACACTGTAGGGAGGATAAAGGGGAGAGTCTCAGAGCTACTTACGTCCACACAGTGAACCAAACCACATCCTTTGGTGCAGAACTGATTCGTCGCTTCTCCAACTATAACAATAGCTTCACCGTCGGAAGCTCCCACTCTTTGGATCCATGCACAGTGGTTAAGACCCGATTCTCTGACAACGGGAAAGCAGGGATGGTGGTCCAGAGAGAATGGAGACCGAAGTCGCTCATCACTTTCTCAGCTGAGTATGACTCCAAGGCTGTGACCTCTTCACCTAGGCTTGGTCTCGCCCTTGCCCTCAAACCATAAAACAAAAAAGAGAGCTCTTATCAGTTTGTGGAACACAAATTAAACAATTCAATTTTTTTCCCAAAGTGCTAAAAAATCGCCCCCAAACAGAAGGTTTGTAGGGTTATTAAATCACATTTGCATTAATATTTGTTTTTCATTGTGATGTGAAAGAAAAGGGAGTGAGCAAAACCCGATTTTTGAGATGAAACTTGTTCATGTTTCTTTTAGACTTTGGTTTCATTTGATTTGATCGATTTGTAAAGACGTACAACACCGTCGTCCCCTCGTAATTGATATAATTGCCTTAAGCTAGCATGAATCAACCTGGCCGTTAATTTCTTCTGTGTTTCTCTCCAAAATAAGAGAAGAATATATCATATTATCTCATATATTGGTTTCAGTCCTGTAGTTATGTTGTGTAAAGATTATCAATCTGATCACATGAACACGCAAAGACCACCTTAAGGTTTGATTGAAGTTGTAACAATTATAGCAAAGCAGTGTCCGAAAAAGACTTGCAACACCCAAAGAAAAGGAAAAGAAAATCCAGAGAGATAGAATACAGTTTTGCTTCTGAGAAATCATCACCTGAAATACATAGAGGCAGAAGAAGTCGAAAATGTATAAAGACTTTAAAGCAGAGTAAAAATATAGTAAACAAGTTAGAAAATAAAAAGCCAAAGAATATCCACACATATACGTCTTTCTTAAGACACGAACATGCAAGATTAATAATACTACAAGTCGATCAAATTGAGATTTATCACCTAATTGACAACCTAAGAGGACATTCCACGGATTCTTCATTCTGGCATCTTCTTCCACATAAAACCTCTATAAATTAATACTCGATAAATTAATAATCTCTATAAATTAATAATTTTTCCGGTCCCAAGTTGGGACCAGTGTAATTTTAGACATATTTCGATAAAATAATAAGATAATAATTTTTTTGAAAATCCTTTGTAAATATATGGTCCCAATAATATTATAAATTAATAATTAGGTAAAATTTTCAAAATATATGTATATATATAGACACATTAGTTTTTGTTAGATTTTATTTCTAATATTTTACTATATGAAAAATAATTAGCATTCTATTTTAATACATAATTATTATTATTTTATTTGTAATTGAATATATAAAATACTAATTATCATGATTAAATCTTATTTTTAAATATTGTTTTGAAAATATTTTCCAAATTAGGAATATCTCTCTATAAATTAATAATTATTAATTTATCGATAAATTAATACCTGTATAAATTAATAGATTTCCATGGCCCCAACATTATTAATTTATAGAGGTTTTACTGTATATAAATCACCATATTAAGAATTAGAACCGGTTTGCTATTGCGGTTCAAAAACAAATAAAATAATCATTACTGTTCATATCGGGCCGGGCCGGCCCATCCGCACCAAAAAGAGTGTTACGTGAAAGCTAATATACATACTCTATGGATGGGCTAATTCTATATGTTGCCAATTAACTAAAAAATGAGAGAGAGATTTTAAAAAGGCAAGTGGATTTGGTTCTTCAAAGTAAAATAAGAAATGAAAAGATTTTGTATTATGTGGGAATTGGTAATGTATTGGTTAGAATTATTTGCTATTCAATTGGTTTTGTTTTTGAAAAAAAAAAAGACGAAAGTCAAAATTTACAACCATTGATTTAAAAGTCAGAAATCTTGACAATCTTTAATGTTCTCAAATGTTCAACACCTTTGACATTCCTGTATTCTTGCTAGTTTCCGTTTAATAATCTTCATAATTTATAAGATTGCAAACTTAAATTACCAAAAATTTTGTTCACCAATAACAATTTCCAGTTTTTTTTTCTGACAAAAGAAAACAAATTCCAATCTACTATATAAAAAGATGATGCATACTTTTCAGATATCTTAAACTCTAAAATCTAAATGTAAAAAAAGTTAAAGCTGAATCGAAGTAAAGTAAAAGGGCTGCTAATAAGTAAATAAGGTTGCTAATTACATTTGCCCTTTCTGGCTTAGCTTTATAAAACAACAAGAGTTGACTTGTTTCTCATTTGTGTAGAAATGACAAAACAAGATTAGTTGTAAACTTGTATAGATTTAAACAAAAGCAATGAAATAGTTGTTTCATATATTGTTTGAGCCAATGAATTATTTAATTATTCCCAGCCCATACAAATGTTCTCAAAGTATGTATCTGTCAAACTGTCATGTGTGTTATTCCAAATTATTTGCAGCACATGAAATGTTTGCCTCTTTTATTGATTTCTTAAAACTGCATTTGTTTGTTATAAACTTATAATGCACATTCATCTTGTTTTTCTATTTAAACAAAAAATATTTCACAAAACAATCATATAGTTCGAGGGAGCTCAACGTGAACAATATCTCCACAAAACTGTAAGCTTTTTTTTCTTTTCTCAAAACAGTCACAACACAAAAGTATTCACAAACATATACCAAACTATAATTTGCACCCAAAAATAAACAAAAGAAAATCAAATTATAAAATTTTTGCTGTTAGAATTTTCACAAGGCATTTTACTTTTAGCTGTGTACGTACATTACTCTGTAACAACCCCAGTAATCTTTTTAACCTTATTCACTGAACTATCACATCATTACATCACTTCTTCTTTTATCTTTTTATATTATTCGTTTTAAAAAATTTTCATTGTAATTAAATTACTATTGGTAACGTGCATAAATAAATCTCTCTATAATAAGGCGTGAATTATATAGTTTCATTTCTCATAAAATTAATACAAAGATGACAAACACTAGAAAAATCCGTTACAAAATTTTGTTATTAATGTATCTTAAAAAAAAAGTCTAAATACGTTACTTTTTTTATGAATTATTTGCATCAAAACCCACTTTACCAACTTTTTATAACACATACACCTACTTTCTACTACCTCTATACTTTATGTAGAAAAAATTACTATTCCATCCCTCTTCATTTTTTTTCTTTTGTTATTTCACTTTATCCAAACACTAAATTATTTTATTTTTCCTTATATCTGTCACTTTTTTCTCTCTCTTTGTCAAACTCACATGTCTTCTTCATTATCTTCGTATCTCTTTCATCACACACACTTCATTTTTTATTTTATTTTTCTTCCCCTTCCTCTCTTTATCTCTCATCTTGACACTAATAAAATTGAATTTGATTTGAACAGTTCCATCTCAAACATAATTTTCTTCGGCGGTGAAGCTCACAAAATAGTTATTTATTTGTGTTTTTGTTATACTTTGTAAATGTTTGTGTATTTTCTTCCCAAATTTGTGAGTATTTCTGACCTATCCATACAACCCTTTACACATGGTTATCATTCGTAGCAAATCAAACTGAACTAAATAATATCAGAGGAGAACCTTCAACGAAAGAAAAGAGAATAATGATTCATTGTCAGCTCCAAATCTCAAAAGTAAATGCAAGTGAACATAACTACAATTATATAAATTTTTGCTATACAATTGCTCTGTTTATTATCAACAAGATTACTTAGGTATCCATATGGACATGATTGTATGGATGATAACTAACTGACAACTCAAGATCAACAAAGAAATAACAATGGATACCTTTGTGGAATCAAAATTCAAGATCAATTAAAAACTTCCGTTTTAGGATTTCGGGTCATGGTTTTATGGTTTCTTTGTGTAATGAGTCCATTGCTCACTTACATATGATCCATTGGTATTACATTGATTAGTTTTATACATTTTTGAGTTTCGTGTTTAGGGTTTATGAATTTGGGTTTATGATTTTTGGTTTCGAGTTTAGGGTTTGAGATTTATTGTTAATATTTTTTGAAATACTTGTGGATAGAGTCGGTTATTCTTTAAATTCTATAGTGTCTAGGATTTATAGTTCAGGGTTTTGTGTTTAGGGTTTTCAGTTTAGGGCTTAGAGTTTAAGTTTTAGTGTTATTGTTTTGTTTTAGCTTTTATGGTTTACGTTTAGATTTTAGTGTTTAGGGTTTAGAATTTAGTGGTTGGGTTTAGGGTTTAATGTTTAAGGACATGTTGTGTATATGTTTTAGCATTTGTAAAGAAATTTCATACTTCCACGATGCCTCTCCTTATAACTTTTTTCAAATAATTTATTTACTTTCACTCTAGCTTCGTGTCATCTTCCAATGTTTTTCTTGTTAGCTTAATTTGCGTATTCCATTCTTTTCTCTTTTCACTTAGATACATTGACCATATATATCCATGTGGTTACAGTAGCATGGATATGCTTGGATGTTCATTAAAATGTTTGTAGGTTAGAATGTAGTGTATGATTTATGGCTTTTGTTTTAGAGCTAAATTAAATTGGATAAGAGGTAAGGTTTGAGATTCATGGTTTATGTTTAGAGTTTAGTGTTTAAGATTAGAGTTTAGAGTTTAGGACATAAGGTTAAGGGTTAAAGGTATATGATTTGGGATTTAGGGTTTAGGTTCTCTTGTTACAGCTTCAAACCCATCGGAAGTTATTGAGTCTATAAGAGTAAAGAATTTCATGTTTTGTTGAGATTTAGGGTTTAGGTTTTAGGGTTTAGGGTATACGATTTAAGGTTTAGGGGTTAAGACTTATTTATGACTTTTTTACCTAACCGCAATTTTTTCATGAAATAGGTTTTAATATGTTTTCATATTACTAAACACAAAGTAATTATAAATACAAATAGAACATCCACTTATCAATGAACAAATGTTCAACAACATATGGATAGTATATAAGATAATAATTCATCTAAAATATATCAATATGCATCTTAAAATGTAAAGAAAATATAATTATAACCTATTATATATAAATAAATATATTATTTTTATAATACCCACCGAAAATGATAATAACAAAAAAAAGGAAGGAAAAAAGGGAGAGAAAGAAGGAGAGAATGAGAGAAAAATCCAGGATTTAATTTCAGCCACAAGATCTCCTCATCCAATTATCATCCTATGGCTCACGTTTTATACGTAAGTCTTCTATTTGTTTTCCAGGCAAACACAAATCGAGGGCATAATAGTCAACATCATTTTGCAAACTCAACTTAACATGACCAAAAGTACACCATATCCACAAAGTGGGTGTGATTGCAAATATTTTCCCACAAAGTGGGTCAAAGTGTCAATAACTCTTTTTTTATTAATGGAAAAGTCTAAAGACATTTAGAAAGAAAACAAAAAGAAAAGTCCCAAAAAAACATAATGACTGTAAATCACACAAATCCAGCAACTCCATTACTAGTAATTAAGCCTTAAATTCAACATTTCATATATTCAAAGAAAAAAACTCCAAATCCCAAACTTTTTTTAATAAACTATTTTTCTCCTTTTTACACTTGTTCCCCCACCTCTTCCCTTCTTTGCCTCTTTCACCATCACCAGGCTTTTTCTTCCTTTCTCTCAAGTTTTTTTTGTCAAACAAAGTTTATAAATTGACACCAAAACCCATCTCTCTCTCTCTCTCTCTCTCTCTCTCTCTCTCTCTTCCTCTCTTCTTCATCTCTCTTCTCAAAGCTTTCACCTTTTTTTCTTTCTTTCCTTGTATCTCTCCCCCGAGTTCTCATAATCTCTAATAGATAAATCAAATCAAACCCATCTTTAATCTCTCCTCGTATCTCAAAACCCGTACTCCTCTTTTGTCTCTCACGTTGATTTCGACCGTAAAGTTCACACCTTTTTCTCTATAAAAAAATCCTCTGTTTTTGATTCAACTCTGTTTTGCGCTTGATCTAATCTCTCAAAAATGAAAGAGTATTGGACATCGTTAGCTTCACTTCTCGGCGTTTTAGCTTTTTGTCAAAGCTTAATGCAATCAATATTCCCACCGGAGCTCCGTTTCGCTTTCCTCAAATTCTTCAACAGAGTCTTCCACCTCTTCTCTTCTTACTGTTACTTCGACATAACAGAGATCGACGGCGTCAACACCAACGAGCTCTACAACGCCGTTCAGCTTTACCTTAGCTCATCCGTTTCAATCGCCGGAAACCGTTTAAGCCTCACCCGCGCCGTTAACTCCTCCTCCATCACTTTCGGTCTCTCCAACAACGACTCAATCGTCGACACCTTCAACGGCGTTACAGTTCTATGGGAACACGTTGTTACACAGCGTCAAACTCAGACTTTTGCTTGGAGACCATTACCTGAAGAGAAACGTGGATTCACTCTACGAATCAAGAAAAAGGACAAAACTTTGATACTCAATTCTTATCTTGATTACATCATGGAGAGAGCTAACGAGATTCGTCGGAAAAATCAAGATCGGTTGCTCTACACGAATTCGAGAGGTGGGTCACTTGATTCGAGAGGTCATCCATGGGAATCTGTTCCTTTTAAGCATCCAAGTACTTTCGAAACTTTAGCTATGGATCCGATCAAGAAGCAACAGATCATGGATGATCTTAAGGATTTTGCTGAAGGTCAAGTCTTTTATCAGAAGACTGGTCGGGCTTGGAAAAGAGGATACTTGCTTTACGGACCACCAGGTACTGGTAAGTCCAGTATGATCGCAGCTATGGCTAACTATCTCGGTTACGACATTTATGATCTTGAGCTCACTGAGGTTCATAGTAACTCGGAGTTGAGGAAGCTGCTGATGAAAACGAGTTCTAAGTCGATCATTGTGATTGAAGATATTGACTGTTCGATCAATCTGACTAACCGGAAGAAGAACAGTAGCAATGCGTCGACTCAACGGAGCTATTACGATGCAGAAACAAGAAACGGGTCTGGTTCGGGTTCGGGTGGTTCAGGGGAGGAAGGTGGTAATGGGAATACTATAACTTTGTCAGGTTTGTTGAATTTTACAGATGGGCTTTGGTCTTGTTGTGGAAGTGAGAGGATCTTTGTGTTTACGACGAATCATATAGAGAAGCTTGATCCAGCATTGCTTAGAAGTGGGAGGATGGATATGCATGTCTACATGAGCTTTTGTAATTTCCCGTCGTTGAAGATTTTGCTGAAGAACTATTTGGGGTATGAGGTGGAAGATATAGACGAGGACGTGTTGAAGGAGATGGAGAGAGTGGTGGACAAGGCTGAGATGACTCCTGCTGATGTAAGTGAGGCTCTGATTAAGAATAGGAGGGATAAGGAGAAGGCGATTAGGGAGTTGTTGGAGGATTTGAAGAGTAGAGGGGAGAGAAATGTGAAAGATGGGAAAATGAGGGGCGGGAGTGGAAATTTGACGGAATTGGAAGTTGTTGAGGAGCAAGAGAAGAGGGCTATAGATAGTCAGAATGGAGATGATGAGGATCATGATGAAGAAGAGATTGAGCTTGAGGATAACATTTGTAAGACTAGAGAAGATTGATATATGTGTTTTTTTTGGTTGTCTTTTTTTTTTTTTTTTTTAAAAGTTTATATAATGTAGAATCATGATGGTCAAAATCAAAAGTTGTGTTCTTTCTTCTATCTTTATAAGCTGAGTTACTTTGTTGTTGTTCTTTTTTTTTTTTTTTGGTTGTTGATGTTAGGTAGATGAAACATGATTCATGAAAGTGTAAAACTAGGAGAGTCAAGAAAGTGAAAGAACAAGAATATGTAAAGGTTTGTAACTAAAAGGAGAGGTTAGAAAGGTGGCTCAAAAGGCAAGTGGTTTGATGTGGATTTTGTTTTTGTATGTGGGGAATGGGAAATGCAAAAAGTGTATTTCATTGGGTACCCATTTAGCACTATGTATTATATAAACTACTATTGGACCATATATTTGTCAAATTAGTAATCATTCGTTTAGTTAATAATTTTTTTTTTTTTTGGGTAGTCTATTAGTTAAACCCATTATTTTGGAAGTCTAGTCTATGGTCTAAGTATAAGGCTCCGAATGGTAACCATACCGCACTACAAAACCGCACCGCAACAATGATGTAACAGTGTCAAAATATCTACAAATACATATATATCTATATATTTTTGTTACTATTTGAACCGCACAGCATTTATCCCGCAATGAAAACCGCAGTTACCATTCGGACCCTAAAATATAAGTTTGAAAGTCTCTTTATATATATCTAATAAATTGGCCGGTTCCAAAACAATTAAAATCTCTTAAAAACATTTTTAATACAGTCCTCTTTGAAAACGGATAAAACGATGGGGGTATTATTATCATTGAAGACACATGGTTCTCGGATGAAGACGATATTGAATAGTTAACTTAAAACGTTTTCGGACATCTTGATCCAACTGAACTGACCTTCGTGTATAGCATATGTGCTCGCCATTTTATTATATACACTGTATTGTGATTGCTATAATATAGACACCTTTTTTTTTTTTTTTGCAAAACCAAACAAAATAATTGGTACTTTTTTGTATAGTGATAAGTAGAGCTGTCATATATTAGGTATACGGTTTAGAATCATCCTTGCATTATTATATTATAAGCATACGTTCTTATTTGTCAATGAACACTCAAATTATATAATTTCTTAATCAAAATGTGAAGTGTTAAAGACTTAAAGTTGACGATCTTGTAGGCCAAGTTGCTCACGATCTCTTTTTCTTTCTTTTTTCATCTTCTCTTTTAGAGGTTTGTGTTTAGGATCCCACAGCTTCTGCTCACTTTTAACTTCTTTCAAAGAAAAAAAACAATTCTGTTAATTATTCAACTAATTTATTATAAATAAACTTGGCCACTAGACATGTCACTCTACAATACGACATAAATATGTAAATTATATCAGTAGTATCATATTATTGTAAACCGTGGTTAGGACGGATTGTAATACCCACATGCCATTATTTTATAAGTTTATAAAGCAATGTCATTAGTGGATAATTGACCTAAGTGTGACATGTTCTGTGGATATCATTCGGCTGTTATATGGTGTGTGAGATCATTAATTTTATCCTTATATAATTATAATAGTTTTTTTTTGTGTTTCTACAAAAACCACAAATATTTTTAATACTTCTATCAAACCATCAACATTAAGAAACTTCCATCTCAACATTTCCGAGGTAGTGTGTATATATATTTGATAAGCTTAAAAATCGTATTCCTCAATTCAGTAATAAAGTGTTAAAGCAAATTGGGTAAAACAGATAAAACAACAATGAAGAGATGTCAAGATACACAAGTACACAAAAACCTTACATGACACCAAAGAAAGAAAAAGAAAAAGAAAAAAAAGAAGGATTAATTTCCAACAAAAGGCACTCAAAGAACATTAGAGAAATTTATAAACAATGTAGATCTTGTGGAGAGAATCTTATCAATTGCACATATAGACTCCGGTTTCGTACCTGTGATCTACCTCGTAGAAATCTGTATTTCCCTCGGCCGCTGCACGTAGACTGATACCTGACAAAGACGTATTTCCCTGAACCGAGAATTTCACATAGCAGATGATCTCTGGTTCTTCTTCCCCGTTCTCTGAATCTAGAGGCATCCGTGCTCTTAGTCTCCCAGGAGTTCCACTTAGAGGAATCTCAGGTATTTGCCATTTCAGTTCTCTATCGGTTCTGTTTAGTATTGCTTTAGGTGAAACCTTCAGCAATGTGGGATCAACCGGGAGTTTCAGAATAAAGTCAACGTTTTTCAGAGGCTGAGGTAGATCCGGGTTTGAGACGTATTGTATCATTAGTGAGAGTAAAGTCCCGCTTATTCGTTTCACCATTCGGACTCTAAGAGGCAATGGGGTTAGTTTAGGTTGCAAGCTATACTTTAGGATAGGGATTGGTTCCTCTGATGGAGCGGTTCTCACATGAAACAACCCGTTCCCTAAGCTACTGATCCGAGAACTCTGCATGGCAAATCTCTTAACTGCAGTAGTACCCTCAACACGAAATGAGAACTCAGTTTCTTTCTCTTCACCAGAGCCTTTGGGTGGCATTGTTTTCAGATAGATAACACCCATTAATCCTACTCTAGCAAGCAAGGATTCTCTAAACTCGGTTCTAATTTCCTCAGAGACATACATTTCAGGACCCTTCATCTCAGGCTTTTTAACTAAGTTATCGAGATTACCTCCATCTTTGCTTTCCACTGCCTTAGGATCACTTGTGTGCAACAGCTCAAGCCCACCGAGCCCTTCCTTCTTCTGAATCTTCTTTGGTCCCATAAACTCAGACGGATCCAATCCACCTCCCCAAGCATCACTAAAGGATTCAAAAGTTTCTCCAATCGTAGCCTGTTCGTTGCTGAACTCAATCCCACCATATTGCCCTTCAAATCCTTCCACATTGATGTGAGTAGACTGTGTTGCTTCAGCTGGAGGCAATGTAGTCACTTCTAGTCCAGCCAATGCCAAAGTCAAATCTGATGAAGACGGATCCTTAGTCTTCTTGAACCCACCCACAAGTTCTTTCTCCTTGTTGATCGTTTCACTTGCCGCAAAAGGATCTTTATTCTCCGGTTCCGGTTCTTCCTTCAGTTGCTCTGACTCTTGCACGACAGGTGCCAAGCTCGCCGCTAATTCGTCTCCAGCAGCCAAGGTCTCTGCAGGTAATTCGAATCTTGCGTTCGAGAATGCGTTCACAGAAGCTTGATGCTCTGCAGCGTGTGATTCCATAGCCATCCAACTATCCCCTCCTCGGATCTTATTCTCAGAGTCAAGAGCTGAGTGAACCATCTTTGCAATCCCATCTCCGTGCATAGAACCAAGCATCGCCGATAGACGGATACCACTTACTCCACGCAAGACAATATCAAGCGCCATATAAACTTCCGCATACTTCCGTCCAAGCTTCTCGGGAGTCACATCAACTCCACGACAAGCAGCAACAACAACACTAACAGCTTGATTCACAATATTAATACACTCAAACACGTTGATCGAATTATCATGATCCGCGACAGTAACACCAAGGATATAGATCGAGTTCACTAATCTATAAACAACACGGTACTTGCTCTCAACACCAACAATAACCTGTCCATTAGAAGCAGCAAGCGGATCATCACCAACAAATTCTGCCGCCGCGGCATCGTCGGGATCTGCAACGAAGGAAGACGAAGAAGAAGAAGCTTGGCTATGTTTCTGACTCGACTGTTGCTGATGCTGTTTCTTAGAGGAAGCTAATGCTTGACGCATTTGGCGAAAATACGAGAGTGCGATTAGGGCTCTTGCTGGTGGAAACCATTCTCTAGTTTGGAGCAAAATGTCGGATCCATTTGCTGGTTGCAGAGCTAGGGCTAAGCACGACATGATCTCGATTCCGAATTCGATCAGTCAAGCTTCTAGTGATCGCGTTTGTTCAATCCTCGACTCGATTACACA
The DNA here is from genome assembly GCF_000375325.1 of Capsella rubella. Lineage (NCBI taxonomy): Eukaryota > Viridiplantae > Streptophyta > Magnoliopsida > Brassicales > Brassicaceae > Capsella > Capsella rubella. The sequence continues at coordinate 9,401,572 of NW_006238916.1, read as the reverse complement.
TTCAGTGCATCATCTGATGAAGAAATCGATCAGATCTGATAAGAATCGCCGGAGAAGAAAAAGGGAAAGAGAAAAGAGATCTTCGTTGTGATTGAAGCAGTGAGATTAAACGAAACGACACCGTTCATCTAATTATTCGTGTGCTAGCTTATTGGGTCACGGTGGCTTCAGAGTAAACGGTGCGGTTTAGTTAATTTACATTATTCGTATCTTACCTTATTGGGCCTAATGTCAAGGTATAATAGCCCAATAAGAGACTAAACGCTACCTATATCAATGGTAGGTCTTTTTTTTTTTGGTTCTCTTTTTGAATTTTGTGGCGCTTAATTTCCGAGAATTCCATAGCTTTTGGCGGTCAAATGAAGCCGGAGAATCTCCTCCGACGATCGCCGCCGAATCGTAAGCTCACCACCGGTTGTGAAATTATCGACGTATGTCTTCGCGGCGGTATCCCCTGCGATTCTCTGACAGAAATCGTGGCGGAGAGCGGCTGCGGAAAGACACAACTCTGCCTTCAGCTTTCGCTCTGTGCCCAACTTCCGATTTCACTCGGCGGACTCAACGGTTCTTCTCTTTACCTCCACTCCGAGTTTCCTTTTCCGTTTCGCCGTCTTCATCAGCTATCGCGATCGTTTCATCAATCCAACCCTAGTATATACGCGAATCACAATGATAATCCTTGTGATCATGTGTTTGTACAAAATGTTCATTCTGTAGACCACCTGTTCGATATAATGCCTAGGATTGATGGGTTTGTTGGTAATTCTGAAAATAGGTTTCCTTTGAAGCTAATTGTGCTTGATTCTGTAGCGGCGTTGTTTAGATCGGAATTTGACAATACTCCGTCTGATATGAGGAAGAGATCTTCTTTGTTTTTCAAGATATCTGGGAAGTTGAAGCAGTTAGCTAATAAGTTTGGTTTGGCTGTTGTGATTACGAATCAGGTCACTGATTTGGTGGAAACAGCTGATGGGTTAAGTGGGTTGAGGATTGGGAATTTGAGGTATTTGTGTTCGTCTGGGAGACGAGTTGTTCCTGCTTTAGGCTTGGCTTGGGCTAATTGTGTGAATTCTAGATTTTTCATCTCACGAGGTGATGATACTATCTGCAAAGAGAGAAGTGAAAATGATGAGAGCGGTTCAAGTTCTGTGTCCAGAAGAGCTCAGAGACGGCTTGACATTGTTTTTTCACCTTATTTGCCTGCAACTTCCTGCGAATTCATGATCACACGAGAAGGGATATGTGGCGTTCAAGCATAGATGAACTGGTGCTATGTAGGATAATTTATGTACGAAGCATCACAAGTTTTTTTGGAGTTTCTGTGCATTATTTATGTATATTGCCGAGGGATCTGGGAGATGCGTTGCAGCAAAGCCAGGTTCTTTCAGATTTCTCCTCTTATTTAGGTGTTAATAACAAGTTTTTTTTGGAGTTTCTGTGCATTATTTTCGTTTGTTCTTGTCTTTGGTTCCTCAAATAAGTATCCTATGACGAGTTCCTCAAATATGCATTTACTCTTCAGCCTCAGAAGATGAACTTGATAATCATTGGCATAGTCTGCATGCTTCTCACACTGTTTTCTGATTTTTTTTCCTCAACGTCATTGAATTCCCCATTTGGTAGCATCATCAAATATTTACTTTCTTGAGTAAATTGCTGAAATGATATGTCCTATTGAACGGTAATATCTTCATGGAGTTTGTAGGCTTAATAACTCTTGTGATATCTTTTTTGTTTATCCCGTAGTTGTTGATAGGTTAAGGTAATCCATACCTTGAATTAGTGCCATAGATATTCATAAAAACAACATAATTCGTTTTCTTTGAGTATATTGTTAACTCAAATGGAGTTAAACAGAAATCTCTCTTTTCTTACATGAAACAAAGATATTTTCATGTCTTTAATCCTCTTATCGATTTATGTTTCTTGTGATCATTGAATGGCAGAGATGAGTGGTAAATCAAGGAGGCGATGTTACCAGAATGAGGGATGGCGGCGGATCAAGTGCATCAAATCGCATCTGATTTAAGACAACAATTTGAGATTCAGGCTAAGGCTGAGGTTAAAAACAACTGTTGAATCATCTCAAGAAGAAGAAGGCTTTTGGATTAACAAAAACTGTTTGTTCACCAACAAATTTTCATATTCTTACTTAACACAAATCTCTAGTTGTATATAACTAAACTAACACTAAGCTCAATGCAAGTTTAACCATCTCTTAACTTCAGATTTTGCAATTACATTATTAGCCAAAAATTATGTTATGACCCGGCCCGTTTACAAGATCAGGCCCATATTCAAGGATCGTTGATGTTCCCGTCACTTTACAGCGTAAAATTACATCACTCGATTTGATTCGCTCGTCACTCCAAAACAGTAGAAACCATTAATTAGCTTATCGATTCTGAGTTCTTTATTCCATAGCAGGAGGTTTCCAACAGAGATATCTAATCGCAGCCTCGAGAAGAGATCTATCGAAATCGTACCGTCAATGTCGACTCCAGCTGACGTCGCCGCCAGAGGATCAATCACTCATGTCATATTCGACATGGACGGTCTCCTCCTCGGTAATTTCAGTATCTTCATTCATTTGCTTTGTTGGATCGTACTGCTTACATTATCTTTATTTTAGCTTGTTGTTGTCTGGAATGAGATTTTAGTTGACATTGGATCGTTTTGTTCGATTTGCTTAACGTTCTTAGGAGTTTGAGTTCTGGAATGTCACAGTGACGGTATCATGATGATGCGTATCTGATTGCTCGGCTAGGTTATTGTATTTACAGATATAGTACGATTAAAGATATATATAGAATGGAAAGGATACTTTAGATGCTAAAACTAGGTTGAATCTGACTGGGAATTGAACAGTTGAGTTTAATTGATGCAAGGATTTTTGTTCTGTTTTTGAATTTCCCCCCTTCACTGTCTTATGAAGCCTCCCCTTGGTATCAGTCTTCATGGAAAAAATGTTTTTACCTTACTCGAGAGGTAGTTAAAGAGCAGTCTGTGACTCTGTGGTGCTCCTAGTTTAGCTATCATAAGATTTAACTCTTATGTTCTTTTATCATTTAAACTTGCCTTCCCTCGTTGTGTTCACCAGATGTTTAAATTTGCGTCTAATGATCATTTTTACATAATGGAAATAACTCATGTTGATTTGGTTTCTGTTGCAGACACCGAGAAGTTTTACACTGAGGTCCAAGAAATCATACTTGCTAGATTCAACAAAACGTTTGATTGGTCTCTCAAGGCTAAGATGATGGGTAGAAAAGCTATAGAAGCTGCTAGGATTTTTGTTGAAGAAAGCGGGATCAGCGATTCTCTTTCAGCTGAGGACTTCCTTGTCGAGAGGGAGTCAATGTTGCAAGACCTTTTCCCTACTAGTGAGCTTATGCCAGGTACAATCTCCTTTCTGTAACACATGTGTTTGCACACATGATATATGGTTCACAGGAAGATATCACATGTCTGGATATTTTTACTTGATGTGGGTAAATGCAAAAAGGCTCCGACTATGTGTTAAATCATAATCATCTGTAGAGAAAAAACTCGTTCTGTATTGGTTCATCACGATTGATCTTATTGGTTATTGCTTTAATCTGACATTTAAACTTTTAGGCTATAAGTAGATAACCGCTGAAATTATACATGAAGCGGATTCATATTAACTTTTCCCGTTGTGAACCCTCGTCCACATTTTCAGGGGCTAGCAGACTAATCAAGCATCTTCATGCAAAGAATATTCCAATTTGTATTGCTACGGGGTATCGCTTCTCTTCATCAGCACACCCTCATTTCTCGTAACATTCTTAGCGTCTGCTCTTTACAATATGGAAACTGACTTGTCACCTGCGAATGTCATTGCAGTACTCATACACGGCATTATGATCTAAAAACCCAAAGACACAGAGAGCTTTTCTCATTGATGCATCACATAGTTCGTGGTGATGATCCAGAGGTGAAGCAAGGAAAGCCTGCCCCAGATGGCTTTCTCGCTGCAGCTAGGAGATTTAAGGTAATTAACAGGCCACTACTAGTACGTATATGATTTATTTGTACCCTCCATTTCAAACTTGGCAATGAGTTGTAAACTAATGTATTCTCTACGTGGATTACTCAGGACGGTCCTGTGGATCCACAAAAAGTTCTGGTATTCGAAGATGCTCCATCTGGAGTTCTTGCTGCTAAAAACGCCGGAATGTATGTTGATGTCTCCTAGTAGTTTCTAAGTTCCTTTGTGTTAAGCAAAAAGATGAACATTTAAAGCAAGTTTCCATACACATTTATCTACACCAAGGAAAGAAGTTTATGTTTCTTTTCTATTCTTCTCTACAGGAACGTGGTCATGGTGCCGGATCCTAGACTAGATATCTCTCATCAAGATGTTGCAGATCAAATCCTAACCTCTCTAATCGATTTCAAACCGGAGGAATGGGGTTTGCCTCCATTTGAGGATTCAAACTAAACGATACAACAAGCTTCTTCAAGGTAATGATAAAAACTCAAGAATCATGAATCCGTGAGAAGTTTGTCTTGTTATATTGTTTTGGCATTTACATGACAAGGCCATAGGGGTTTTTATGTCGTCAAGGGGGTATGTGATTGTTTGGTTATTAATGAAACAAATGGAAAAGTGGTGACATGACGAGAGACCAAACAAATATTGCCTCAACGTTTAAACAAATTATTCTTGTACAAACTACTCTTACCCACAAGTTTCAACATATTGGCTTATCTGATTTTGTATTTGTCGGCATAGCTGAATTGATTCCTTCTTTATGGTTTGGATTGGAATCTCTCTTTTTTAAGCATCACTAACATGTGTTGTTACTGTATAAAATTAATACGCCCGTCCTTTCTTCAACTGTTCATGTTTTTATAATCTTTGTCTCTCTATACTTGTATGTGTAATTCGTTTTGAAGAATCAGACCGTCGTATTCACTTCTTAACATATTACACAACTATTTTTAAACCTGTGAAATCTTAAGACACAAAATATTTATATGATTCAGTTTTCATATCGTTTTCTCGGTACGATTTTGTCTTTAACCAAATTTAGGAGCGTAATCGGAGATAAATTAAGTTACATCTTTCACTTTGTCATTCTATATATGCTTCATTTTTTGTTTTTTTTTTCTCATTTAGTGGGAAGACAAGTGAACAAAAAAGCAAACACATCCGATGATACTTTTACAATAATGCCACTGGGAATCATATGGCACGACATTGGCTGCTACAAAACATTTTCTGACATCGTTGCCAAAACGGTCTTTTCTCCTCACTCGTTTCTTTTCACTTTGCTTGTGTTTCCTTTCACCGGTAAGATTCGAATTCTCTTCGCTACACGAACAAAGTCCCTGTATCCTCACAAACCAATTTTCTCATTAACTAAGTTGTTTTAAAGTTTTTTTTTTGTGAAAGATCAGTATATACGTGAAACGCTCAAACGTAGAAATAACAAAATTTAATTAAAAAAGAGATTAATGTAGGAGAGTAAAAGAGGTATATTACTTCCAAGTAAGATCGCCTGCGAGGAGTAGATCATTCTCCATATCTTCATAAGCAATAAGATGGCCAGGAATCGCATTAGACAGATCAAGATCGTCTGCAGAATCAGCCCCATCGACAAACATCTGCCTCAGAGCCAAAGCCAAGCTCTGATAACTCCCATGCTTGTCTAGGCTTACGCGTTGGCAAATCGAACGTCCCTCTAGAACAACCGTAACCGGAGGAACCACTGATGAAACTAGATCGTCCTCAACGTTAAGACCAAAACCTTGGAATGATCTCCCGGCCGCTCTGGAACTGGAGTTGCTATTATTATGGTCTTTCGAAATAGATTTGGGCATGAAAGGTGTCGTGGTGTCACGAGGTTGTTGTGTGGTGGAGGTGTTCCCTTGATGAAACCTTCTTTGCAAAGAGTCTTGGCTTTGTGGCTCAAAACTGTTCATATTGAGTGTAGGGTTTTTTAGGGTTTTGTAACTTTGGAGAAAACAGCGGTTATATATATGGAACTCAAAGTGTTTACAGACTTATAAGAGAGAGAGAGAGAGAGAGAGAGAGAGAGAGAGAGAGAGAGAGAGAGAGAGAGAGAGAGAGAGAGAGAGAGAGAGAGAGAGAGAGAGAGAGAGAGAGAGAGAGAGAGAGAGAGAGAGAGAGAGAGAGAGAGAGAGAGAGAGAGAGACTGTATATATCTGTATGTTTGATGAGATTCTGGTGAAAGTGAATCTATGTACACCTATAAATAGATAGAGAGAAGGCGTAATATTGTGTGGCAAACAAAAGTTGTCTTTTTTTATTTTACATTTGTTTTTTTGTTTCAATGTTGTCTTCAAAATTTTCATTTAATTTCCAAGTACATCTGATCTTTGGACATCTCGTTAAACAATGGATCCTTTTAATTAACAATAATTTTAATATTTAATCCATTCAATGAACAATTGGATTCACGTAGAGATGTTCTCACATGCATATGTATTAAATTAAATGATATTATATACAATGCTAGCTATAATCTATCTATCACTCTCAGTCTCCACTGTGGTAGCAAGAGCTGTTACAGGAAATGTCAAAAGGTTAGTTTCACTGATTTTTGTCAACATTAATGTTTTCAACCCCATTTGTTTCTTTCAAGCACAAGATATATAAATTCATGAATACGAATAAAATATTTAAAAATGAAAATGTTGGTTAACGTGGACAAGACGCAAGCCGAAGGGAAAACATAAGTTGGAGAACTTTAAAGTAACAATTTTTTACAAACAAGTCACTATAATAAAGTATTTAGAATTAGGAACCAGAAACTCGAAATGAAAGACATTATAAACTGATCGAGTAATTAAATAATGAAACTTAAGGTAATAGAAAAAGAGATCTTGTAAATTGTAACGCATGGGCTGCGGAGACGACCGCGCTGCCGTCGCCGAACGCCTCGCTTCCTTGACTCGCGCCTGGTCGGGAGCTCCACGTCATCTTCTTTTCATACGGAAGAAACCAATGACATATTTGCCCACAGTCTCCATGCATTTTTGTGCAATATGAGTTTTATATGTTCTCAAAAATAAAATCAGTTAACAAAATATTAATCATCTAAAGTTTCTAACTCATAAATCAAATCTTTTACTGAATTATGTATCTTCTTCTTATTTTGTCATATCACATCCATATCTTAATGAGTTTGAATCCAAATGATGGTACATCAAGAAATGTACTACTACTGATATGGATGGAGTGGTACTTTCGTTTATAAAAAATATATATGTGTACATAGCATAATATTTTATATGCATCAACTTAATACATCTATATATTACTATTTATGATCTAATCTCATATGCATATAGTAGACTCGGTTTATATATGACTTAACAAAAATCACTACTACAATCTTAATCCAAACTCTTAAGTTATAGATGATGGTTTTCGGTCTACCTAGAATTAGTTCGACACTAATTAATAAATGGGAACTAATTAAAAACTATGCTAGCTAGGGACACAACTGACTTCAAATAAAACACTACTCAGTATACACCATTTTAAATAATCTCAAATAAGTACAACAATAATGATCAAGTATACATATAATATGGTCAAATAATTACGTCAACATGAAGAAATAACAAGTAACCGAAAAGACTATTTATATTAATGCTAAAAAACTTTAGTTAATCAGTGAACATTTTTGTCTGTTGAATTCAAAAACCAACGGTGGATCCAACAAGCAAGTGGTGGATGAGCTAAAATCGAAACCCAAGAAGACATAAAACGAAGCACAAGAAGCATATTTTCTTAAGTTTGAAGCAAACATCAATTGCAAACACATCAATAGTTTATTAATCTCTCTATATAATCGTAAAAAAAAAATACATTAAACTCGGGATTCGAATTTAGAAGACTAGAAGATCCGACATGGAAGGCATTGAAATGTTTAAAATTTACCTCGGTTTCATATCATTTCAGTTTATAAAGAGTATATATAGTTTTAACACATTTCAGTTTTTTTTTTTTTTTTTAACATTTAATTTCAGTTTATATTTAAATCATCTAATTAATTTGTCTCGATTTTTGTTTTTTTTTTCTTTTCTTTCGATTCTACTACAGACATACGTTAATGTTTGCTTATTTCACTCCCCGATAATAATTAATATTTTTAAAAAATAACAAAACCAAATATTTACCCGCTGTTTTGGTCTGTTTCTAACCAAACAATGATAATCACTTTGTCATGTAACATGACTCATGTTCATCATCTACATTACCACAAGTTTAAAAAGGCTTCACACAAAAGCCTATTAGGCTTATTAGGCCCAATTTTAGCGGTGTTGGTCCAATGTCCATGTTACACAAAAGTGAGTTTTGTGTATTGCTTAACCGTTGGCGCGTCAAAATCACGTGGAGGAGCACTGAAGCCAGTAGGTGTCTCCGCATTGGATCACAGCTTTAAAGCTCATTATCAAAAAACAAATCCTTTTACTGAAATGAAAAGCAAAGTGAGAAAAATAAAGAGACATTTTTAATTTAATTATTTTCGCTCTTTCTCCAGAAACATTCCGTTTCAGATATTTCTGGTTTTTGAATTTGTTTTTCGCTCTCTCTGTCTCTCAGCTCGATTAGATCTGATTCTGTGAGCATACGTTTTTAATTCGTTGCTTTACGCCGGAGGAGGAGGAGTTATTCGTCGCCGTTTCGAAAATGCCGGCGACTGATGCTGAGTACGATCTCAAGGTAAGATTACTGTTTTCTGATGTGTGTTTTCTCATCGAATTTGAAGTTCAATTGATTCATTCGCTCGTTTTTGGATTTTACAGGTTTTATCTCAGTCTGCGACGGGGTTAGTTTTCTTCTTCTTCTTAATCCACCTAGGGTTTACTTTTAGAATCTCCGATTAGTACTGATAGGTTAATTTTTGTTTTAATTGATTGAGAAGGGATTACACATTTGCGAATGTGGATAATTTGGAGCATTGTACGAAGTATTTGAATCAGACAATGGTTACATTTGGATTTCCCGCCTCACTCGATCTGTTTTCAAATGATCCGGTGTGTATTTTAGTATTATTGATTCGTCGTGATTCTTAAAATTGTGTGGAGGTTTGGGGTTTTAATTAAGGGTTTGTTGATTTAGGTTTCTATCTCAAGGACCTGCAATTGTATGTACTCGTTGCTTCAGCAGCGACAGCGTGATATAGAGTTTAGAGAATCTGCTAACGAGCAGAGACAGAGGTGAATTTAGCTTCTTCCTTCTTTCAGTTTTAAATGCAAGTTTATGAATATTTGTTCTTGGGAATTGATTATTGGTCTTGAGCTGTGCTGTAGTTGTTAAGTGTTTCATTGGCTAAAAATGTTACTATATGTTTTATTGATCTATCATGCTTTAACTTAGTTTGATATTTTGAGTTTCTCTACTCTGATTTGCGGAAGGGATTCATTATGTTTTATGTGTGTTTAGACAACAATCGGATATAGCTAGACTCGAAGCTAAAGTTGAGAGGCTTGAAGCGCAACTTCAACAGAAGGACAGGGAAATTGCTACAATTACCAGAACAGTGAGTCCTTTCTATGTTTCTGCTGAGATGATTTTGGCTTAGGTTTTTGATTGAAGAGTGTTTGACTATGACTTCACTCTTTTGACAGGAAGCCAAAAACACTGCAGCTTTGAAGTCTCAGATTGAAAAGCTACAGCAGGAGAGGGATGAATTCCAAAGGATGGTGATTGGTAACCAGGTCTGATAGTTTATGATGCTTTGATTTACTTCTTCATGTTGCTGAAATTGTACCGATGGGATTGTCTGCATTTGTACTCTTATCCCTGAATAGCAAGTCAAAGCTCAACAGATTCACGAAATGAAGAAAAAGGAAAAGGATTACATTAAGTTGCAGGTTGTGTATTTTATCTCGTGGAACTGACTGTTCCGTATCCTTTTAATCTGCATTGTGATTGCTAATAATTCTTGTTACTCGCGTAGGAACGGCTGAATCAAGTATTAATGGAGAAAAAGAAAGAATCAAGATCTGGAATGGAGATTATGAATCTGCTACAGGTCCTTTACCAATTTCTTATTTTTTTCAATCGTTAAAATGATGAATGTGGAATTTTCACTTGGCTGATTGTCTTATCTACTTAATAGAAAGAAGGGAGGCAGCGTGGAACCTGGAATGGCAAGAAGACTGATACTGACTTCTACAAAAAGATAGTATGAGTCTAACTACAACAAATCGATAACATTATGTAAAGTTCCAAAGGGCATTTCTTGAATATTGTCGTCCCTGCAGGTGGATGCATATGAAGCAAAAAATCAAGAATTAATGGCTGAGAACACTAATCTAAGAGCATTACTTCGATCCATGCAGGTTTGCTCTCTTTTCATGCTAAGCTTAACATGTTTATTCTTAAGCATAGTTTATATCTTTGGTTTTGTTGCAGATGGATATGCGTGATTTCCTAAATGCTCCAAACGGGTCAGCTAATCCTTCATTGGCTGGCAGTGACAAACGTGAAGCTGATCCTTCACAATCTCCACTGGGTGGGAAGACGGTATGTGTAATCTTAGTTTATTGAATGGTTCTTGTAATAATCCTGTATAATTGATGCCCCAGTATCTAACTAACTAGCCATTACATAGGACGTCTTTGATCTACCTTTCCGGATGGCTAGAGGTCAGATTGAAGAAAGCTTGCGCACTAAGATGGCTTCTATAAAGGTTTTTCTTAACGACAGTTTGCATTTGCTCAACAAAATCCATATTTGATCAGTAGTTAACCTTTTTGCTGTTTCTTCTAATTTCCTTGGGACAAAAAAAAATAAAGGAACGCATGGTCCAGATAGAAGATGCACCTAAAGGAGCATCTGTTACATCTGAAGCAACAGAGAGAGAGCTTGAACTCGAAGCTCAGCTTGTTGAGGCAAGAAGTATAATCCAAGAACAGGTTCTCTTCCTCATATTTCTTTACTAGAGACTATTTTCCTCAGTCTCTACATTATTGATGTTATGGGAGCAGACACTACATCTACATTTATTGAAAATGTCGTTGACATCTGTTTAGAAACTGACAAGAGCAATTCTATTGCAGGAGTCCATAATGTCGAAACATCTCCCTAAATCAGAGCAGCGAAGGTATCAAATTAAATTCTATTAGTTTTGGCTTTAAACAAAGATAATTATCATGCAAAACAACTAATAGTGGCCAACCTTGTAACAGGGATTCCGTAGTTTCATTGGCAGCTGAGGTATACTTAAAAGATTCTACTCTTCTTTATTTCTTCGTAGAAGATTTAGATGTTCTTTATCTTTATTGTTTCACAAAAAAAGGAGCTTAAATGCTTAATAATGACTCTTGATTGGTCTCTGTTTAGGGAGTATGAAAAAGCCTAAAAGCAATGGATCCAAGATGAAAGATTTGTTGCAAAATGTAGTCGTAGTATTGGGTATTCACCATCACCGAACCTCTCCTTCGATATCTAAGCTATGTGTATATTCAGCTTTTAGTTGTGTCGCATCAGGGAGCCACTCTCCTTTCTTTGGATATTAAAATCTTATTATATATATGATCAAGGCTTATGATGGATTGTTTAGTGTTCAAAATTCAAAGATGTGTACTCTCTGTTACAGTATCATATCTACTAAATTAGCAATCACACAGTATGTCATAGAGAACAAACACCATGTTCTTTGTTCCAAGTTCCAACCAAACTATGCAATCAAATCACTTCGAAACTATTTTATGATTAGATTGTTTGTTCGGTCCAGTATCATTTAGAGAGATTTATGGACATTTTAGTTATGTAACTCTATAGATATGAGTCAAAACCCGAATACTGCATTGTCCGTTGCCACTTCCCACGCCTTGAATTTTCTTTATAATCAAAGATCCAAATATTTTGAATAAATTGGGACACAAATATATTCTCGTAAGCGTAGTCAGCTGTAACAGAACATACTCGGTTGCGTGGCCACAACTTCGTGACTGAAACTTGTCCTTTTTAGTAAGTAAAATTAATATGTATGTTTTCGTAAAGGTGGGTTTAGTTATGGTAATTGCGTGCGTGATTAGTGCGATGATGATTCATAGAATTGGGTTAACAAATTTTTAACGATATGAAATTGAGGAGTACGCAAAGTTTGGCGTCTCTTAAGGGGGATAGGTCATTTGCTTCACATGCGCATATGAATTCAGCCGTCCTTAAAACTGTATTAACGTGCGCTTCATCTTAAAGTAAACATAGATTTGAATAGTATCTAATACGTATATAAAGGTAATCAAATATTTCATAACTCCAAAAAGGAAAAAACATTTATATATTTCCTTATAAAACAAACAATTTACAGGGAAAATTCCTTGGTGGGGGAAAAAAACTATACAATAAAAAGGTTTTGAATAATTATGATTTATTTCTCTGTTGGATAATTGAGTTTATTTAATCGTATTGTATATATAGTAATTATGGATTCGCCTTGTATATTATTGCAACAACTAAATTTTGAGTTGTATTTATAAATAATTCAGTTACAATAATAAGAAACAAAACAAACTAAGTGGCTGGCCACTATGAATCTTTTTTAATGACAAGACTCAAGAGTAGATAACAGTTTTATCCCCAATAAAATAAATTGAATACAGAGCCTTTTTACATGGTCAAATGATTATTCGTTTTAGAAATCATTTTAAGAATTAAGATAACCCGGTTTTCAAACCAAAAAAAATTATTAAGCAAATCGAATCACGGAACAAAATACCTTTTGGGTAATTCCAAATATAATATCTAAATAATCTCTATATAGCAGATTATAGAAGTGTTTTTCTTGGATAATGATTGTTTATTTCTTCTTGTGGAATATACAGTTTCTTTAATCATAGGTAAGAATAATAAATCTCGGATTCGCTACGTAAATGGTACATCAACCATTTGTGCATCAAAATATAAACCGGTCTTATCCATCACTGAAACCATAAATTAAAGTACAACTGTTTTTGAATATCAATGTTGATGTTACAAATTGGCCCGTGCCACAGCAACCGAATCACCAAAGAAAATAAGCAATTGAGTTTTGTTTGTATGATAATATAAATGTCAAACCCTGACATTATTATATTGTGTTTAACAAGACATTACGATAATCAAATTCTCGTTACATGTAATACACAAGACATCATGCGTCTAAAGATTCACATAGTCAACTCTCCTAACCATTAAATCAATTTATATCCATTCTTACGCCAATTTTATCGGGCAAGAATCTCTCTTTCCATATATATAAATATACCCACATACGACACATATATTTGCACTGTATATATCATCATCTCCATAAATCTCACGTAATCCATATTGTATCTTTTTTTCTCTATAAACGAACGCATCATCATGATTCATGAACACAATAACACAGCTCCAACACCAAAAGCTTCATTGTTGTTAATGGAGGATGATCTATGCAAGAGAGAATCTGCAGCTGAGATCTCAAGAAACTCATCGGTGGGAGGTTCTTCTAGAGTGTTCTATTACTATCATCATCGGAGCCTCGACGAAGGTGTTCCTTTTAAGTGGGAGATGCAGCCGGGAACTCCGATCAATCCTCCTCCGGAAGAAATACTTCGTCCGATAACTCCTCCTCCGGCGTTTCTCAGTCTTGGTTTCCCAAAACCCTCAATCTCAGTCGTCGGAGATTCTAATAAACATTCTCTTTTTCCGGCGAATCTTAAGCTTTGGAGGTGGAAGAATCTTCGTAAGAGATATTTCTCTAGATGGTCAAGCCAAAACATGCTAAGTAAAGGTAATCAAACGTTATAATAAGTTATTATTAATAACTTTTGATTTCACAAGATGTATATTGTACTTATACTGATTAAGTGCAACCTGAAATATATCTATTATTTTAAAAATTATATTTTAGGTTTTGATTGATTGCAACTATATATGAAATGAACTAATGTGAAAAGTATAATGCGGAATCCGATTAACGACGTGATTAAAAAATGTTACGCTTGTTGTAATATAATAACATAGAGAAATTGCAAAATTTTCCAATTTTTGTCACTAATCTTGCATTAGTGCATATGTACTGTGTAGAATTGGTAAAAAAAAAAGAAATTAATATTTTCGTCAATTGTTAAATCATAATTTAAGTTATATTAGTTGCTAGTATAATCAGTACGATTCTTCAGTTCTTTAAAATTCTTTCTATAAAAATGTTTCTCACATACATATGTAAACATCCTCTTATATATATACACATATATTCCCTTTATGATCCATCAGATTACATTAATGGTCGTGGTGGTAGTTCAAATTCTTGTGATGAACTGGAGAGATTCGAGAAGTTTGATGAGGATTACAGGTCGAGCTCATCTTCTTCTTCTTCTTCGTCTTCTTCTTCCTCGAAAGATCGAAGATTGATAAAGGCTTCCCCACGTCAATGGTTTAGCGGTTGTCCACCTCGGAATTCAAGAAACCATCATACAGGTTTTCGTTAAAATTTTCACATTTAGTACCAAGATTATTTGTATTGATGGGCCAGTTATCTAATATGTTAAGCCCATAAATATATCTCTTTATGTATTGTTTTTTGAAGGAAATTATCTCTTTATTTATAGTTATTGACTTACTATAGATTTAAAATATTGTCATTTTTTAACAAACGCCTGCCTATAGCATTGTCCAATAAGCAGCAAAGTGTATATGTATACATTATTAAAAAGTAATATATTTTCTAGTCAAAAAAGTCAAAAATGAACGTGTTGTGTGTATTACTAAATTATTTCTTTTAGTATTAAAAAGGAAAAAAAAAAGAAAAAGGGAGGTGTGTGACAATGCGATAATTCACACAATTTGCAATGATAACAAAATAGTAGGGATGACAAAGCGAACGTGGGGAATTATTTGATTTAGCTTTTTCTAAAATCATATGACGCATTTATATTTATTTCGCTTACATATGATATGTAGGTGTAGTAACATTGTAATTAATTCGTATGATACAAAGGCCCGCATTTGATTCTCGATCGGTTGGTACACAAATACTGTATGTGTGTTTTAGCTCGGTTCTGCTTTAGATTAAAATCAAATTATTTTCTTTTATCATATTTTTTACAAAATGCAAGTTTATTTATATTTTCATGGTTGAGAATGAAATATAAAACATTAAGGGTATTAAATAACCAATAAAAAAAGCAATATAATTTTGGCAGCAAAATTTCAGGTCTTTATTTTTTTAATCTTCTTAATACTCTTACGGTATTGTTATTTTTCTAAAACACATTTTAAATACTAAATACTCAAAAATCACAAGAAAATAGATTTTAACAATATAGTTAAAAATGGGGAATATTCATATCCTCGTCATTTGACATTTTGTATATATTTATGGTATAATGAAACAATAGTTTATACAGTTTTATTTTTACTACCAAACATCTCATTTTAATATTTGCATATCCATCTCTTTGATTATTTGTGAAACATCTTTTCTAAGCTACTGAGTAAAGTATATATATATAAATTGACACTAGTGAGTGCTGAACCATCATAAACATTTGTTTTCTTTTGCTATAGCAATTGAATTAGAACAGATATAAGTTTTTAAGATCGCAAGGTGAGTTGCTTAGTCCAAAAGTAAGACACACCCACTCCGGATTTGGTGCCTTCACTTTTGATCGATCCACCGTGCACCTCCTTTTTGGAATCTTGTTTCCAACTATATTAGTAGTATAAAATTTTCGTATCTTCTTGGTTCGACATTTCATATAATAAACTTGTGGTTTCACATTCTTTGACCGCACAATCCCCATTAATTATATAACTCCAGTCCTCCACCGTTTTCAATTGAAAAAGGCCGCTTTTGAATATACTAGTTATAAACAAAATTAAAGATAATGTTGCATTGTTGTATAAATACATTAGATAGTAAGGCAAAAAAATAGAAATGATTTAACACGTGATACACCGAATTGATGACGCGACCTGGAGACCAAATACGTGCTTTTAAAAGCTGGCATTAGTATTTTTACATTTTGAAAGTGTTCTGTAAACGCATCAGATCAGATCACATCTAGTGTATTCATATTGATCCATGATCTTTCTTTTTGAGTTTGTATTTTGTATAAAGTAATGCTTGATGCGTCGTTGAAAACAATAATTGAAAAGAGAGGAAACATATGTATATAATTGTTAAAACGCGATAATAGTGCAGGGCGAAGAGATAGACAATGGGATAACGCAGCATGCAGAAGACACGTGTGTATAGTGGCTGACACGTGTGGGCGGTTTACATGCAAACCATGTGCTACTCCATTACCAGCATAATTAAAACCTCATCATCTAATCTAATATATACATATCTTCTTCTCTTAATTAGGTCCCCCACAAACATGTAATTAGATTAGTTTACAACTTTAGATTTATCAGATCTCACCGAATTTATACAGTCCACAGTTTTGTCACATTTTTTTTGTTTTCTGTTAGTCACACTCGCCTATTTCACGTTCTGTATCCTACATTTGACTCAAAACTCTAAATGCTAAACATCAAATGGCTTACAGTTTCAACTCGTCGGTCAATGAATGGGAAATTTTGCTTTTCTGTCGTTCAACATATGTTCCGTACGTAACACATCAATTGCGAGAAAACATAATTGGTATATATATACCGACCACGACCACGACCAGCCTTTTTGTTTTGCCACGACAAAAGGTAGATAAGCATTAACGAGTTTTAGTTGTGATATCAATATCATTACAGATTAAAAAGAAATTTTAAAAGCATACAGTAAATCAAAAGAATGGAAATTGGCGCCAAGCCAAATAGCTTTTTGATATGAACTGAGAGCAGAAGTCCACAATACATGCGGAGTTCTGTCTTTTTATTTCTTTTCTTTTAAAATAAAAAGCATTTTAATAAGTTTTTCCATGAATCGTAGGAACGTAGTGAATAGGAACCAAAATAAATATTAAAAAGTAGATAGATGAAAATATCAATTTGGTATTGGAGTGGTCAAAGAATGACGCGAAACAAAAAAAAAAAAGGAAAGGCCAAAGTATGTAATAATTGGATACAGAACAGATGGGACACGCGTCACCTTTTTGGACCATCTCCAATTATTCCACTTTCCTTTTCACTATTTTTTGTTTTGTTTTTGGGAGTAAACTGATTTAAAAACAATATAACCTAGGATTGTGGCTAATTAAGCCTATCGACACAATTATAATGAGGCTTAGTATGACAATGTCTTGGTTAATAAATTATAAACAGCTAGCTTAGTATACTTTGTAGTAATCTTATATGTTAAGATTGCGGCTAATCTTAAAGAAGGTAGTAGTAGTAGTAGTAGGATTTGATTTTGTGTTTTGGAAGTGAGCTTCTCAACTTGCATACGTTCATAAAATATAGTATTTAACTTTAGAAGAAGAAAACAAAATTTCACACATTCACCGTATGTGTGTGTGTAAATACGTAGACCGTTCGACCTGCCACGACAGAAGAAGAAAACACGAAACATAAAAACATAAAATAGAAAAAAGCAAAAATAATAAATAAAAAAAAAGAAATGAAAGTGACGTGAGATCAGTCGCCGCCCAGTTCATCCCATCAAAAGCTTCCACTTGCCCTTTTGCTGTCTTCTCCTCTCCTTCTTTGCTTCAACTATTTCCATTTTGCTTTTTACTGTTTTTTTCTTGACAAATAATTTGGTTTCATCATTACATTATTTTGGTAAAACAAGTGTATATATATGACCTTTTTTTGTTGGTAGCAGCTGGTGCTACACTAAGATCACTAATTTAATATTTTTTATCATGTTAAAAGACTAAAATCTTAAGATTAATAAGTGGAAGTTGTACGAGTAAAGATGATTCAAAATAAATTAAAGATGCATGTGAGAATGTGTCATATATTTAGTAGTTTAAGTTAATACTAAAACTAGTAAACATAAATCTATGATTAGCTAAAAATATATACATCCGACATTCTAATTGTTTTTCTTTTATATGATTACGTGGTCTCTGCATGTGATTTTCTAACCAATATTATCAAAAATATAAATTTTATTTTTAGCTTCGAATATAGACTACAGAGTCTCTCTCGGCCCTCGTGCTCTCCTCTGCTCTCTCTCATACATTTCCTCACTCGTCTCTCTCATCTTGACCTCTATATCTGTGTCGTGTTCTCCTCTCTCTTTCTCTCTCTCTCAATCTCTCAAACCCTAGAGCAAAGGAATTAAAAGACGAGACCTTCCACTATTTCCAAAGCCGTGAGATCACCAGAGTTACATCTCCCTCTCTTTCTCTCTCTCTCTCATCCAGAAGACTTCACGAGTCCCCAAAGAAAGAAAGAAAAAAGAAAACAACCCTATTTCCAAAGATGAAGAACAATAACAACAAATCTTCCTCTTCTTCGAGCTATGATTCTTCTTTGTCTCCTTCTTCTTCATCTTCTTCCCACCAGAACTGGCTCTCTTTCTCTCTCTCCAACAACAACAACTTCAACTCTTCCTCAAACCCTAATCTCAATTCCTCCACATCAGATCATCAGCATCCTCACCCTTCTCACCTCTCTCTCTTTCAAGCTTTCTCCTCATCCCCAGGTTCTCTTTCTTTCTGATCAACTTATTAGTTTGCTTTTGTGTTTTTGTCTTTTGAAATTTTTATAGTCTGAATTAGGACAGACAAATTTTGTTTGTTTTGTTGCACCTTAGACCAGTTCCTTACCCTTTTTGGTTTAGTTAAACTTTTGCTTATTTAGATTTAGTAGCCTATATGTTTTTCAATTCAATGCTTCTTCTATTTATTTTTCTATCTTTTTATTTTCTAAGTGTACTTGATAGTGAGTCAAATCTAATCTAATGAATCATGCTATGTAATAGATCTAGTTAAAAAAGAATTAAATATCTATTAATGTTCCTATAGAATCTTTCACTAGATTTTGTCTCCTTTAAAAGTTAAAAACACTAATTACCTCAATACCCTCTTTTTAAATGAAACCAAATTTTCAGTCGAACGGCAAGATGGTTCCCCGGGTGTTTCAACCGGCGATGCCACGGCGGTCCTTTCCAGCTACCCCGGCGGTCCTAAACTCGAGAATTTCCTCGGGGGCGGAGCCGCGACAAGACCAATGCAACAAGTGCAATCCCTCGGCGGCGTTATCTTTTCTTCCGACCTACAGCCGTCTCTTCATCCTCCCTCCGCCGCTGAGATCTACGACGCCGAGCTCAAATCAATAGCTGCTAGCTTCCTCGGAAACTACTCCGGTGGACACTCAACGGAAGTCTCTAGCGCGCATAAGCAACAACAACAGAACCCTCTAGTTGTCTCAGAGGCTTCACCCACTCCTAAAAAGACCGTAGAGAGTTTCGGACAGCGTACTTCGATTTATAGAGGAGTCACAAGGTTCGTGGTGTAACAAAATTATACGTTTACTTCAAATTAACCACACGTTGTAGTGTAACATTCTTGCTACGTTAATATTGAAGTCTAAGTCTTGATATGTGTAAATGCATATGTTTATTACTAGTGATTATACTTTTTTGTTTTAAATCAATTAAACAGACATAGATGGACTGGGAGATACGAAGCTCATTTATGGGATAATAGTTGCCGAAGAGAAGGCCAAAGCAGAAAAGGAAGACAAGGTATATACACTTCATCTTAAAATGCGCGTGTGTTAGAGCTATAATGCGCATTGCTCAACTCTTTTTTTACTTTTTACTTTTGTTTTTTTGGAAACTAATGAGGTCACACACAAAATCTAACGTCGCTTTGTTTTTTTATTTTGTCTCTGTGACGTGAAATGATTACCCAACCGTGGACGATCTGATATTGTTGTGATGATTTTAATTGTGCTGCAGTTTATTTAGGTGAGTTCCAATAAATTCTCTCTTTATAACAATTTATTTCGTGATTATATTTTTTAATATACTGTACCTCTTTTCTTCTCTCTTAACGAATTTAATTCCCTTCTGAAACGTTCGTTATCATTCTCCTTAGTTTTTAATATTTGTATAATTTTTTGAAGTAATGTGATTTTGTAATGTTCAGGTGGTTATGATAAAGAAGAGAAAGCAGCTAGAGCTTACGACCTTGCTGCTCTTAAGTATTGGGGTCCTACTACTACCACTAATTTCCCGGTAATTTTCTCTCTTTTTTGTTTTATGTATTTCTCTTTAAAAATATTTCAAAATTTGTTTATTTTAATGTTTGGATAAATAATTACATGTTGTTATTAGATATCAAATTACGAGTCTGAACTTGAAGAGATGAAACATATGACTCGACAAGAGTTCGTTGCTTCTCTACGACGGTAATAATTTAATCTGAGATACGTTTTTTATTCTTTACAGTTGTTGCAAAGAATTCTAAGTTATATAGTTTAAGCCAAAGTAACGATTTTTTCCCTATTAAAGGAAAAGCAGTGGATTCTCTAGGGGTGCGTCTATGTACAGAGGTGTCACTAGGTATGTGCATTCTCGTAATTGATTGGTTCTATGAAATTCTCTTAAATGTGTATGCTCCTAGTAAAATGATTTGAGAAATTTATTGCAATAATGCAGACATCATCAGCATGGTCGATGGCAGGCACGAATTGGAAGAGTTGCTGGCAACAAAGACCTCTATCTTGGCACATTTAGTGAGTTGCATTTCAATGTTGTAACGATCTCTTATGATTATGGTTTAACAGAAAAGTAATTATTGGATATTATTAATTATTTCAGGCACTCAAGAAGAAGCTGCAGAAGCTTATGATATCGCAGCGATCAAATTCCGCGGGCTAAATGCGGTCACCAACTTCGACATCAGTCGCTACGATGTCAAGTCGATTGCTAGCTGTAATCTCCCTGTGGGTGGACTAATGCCTAAATCGTCCCCAGCAACAGCTGACAAAACAACCGTTGATCTATCTCCATCCGAACCACCATCTCTGACCACACCATCGCTCACCTTCGACGTGGCAACACCTGTCCATGACCATGGAACCTTTTACCACACCGGGATACCGATCAAACCAGACCCGGCTGATCACTATTGGTCCAACGTTTTTGGATTCCAAGCAAACCCCAAAGCCGAGATTCGACCAATAGCAGCTTTTGGGTCGGATCTTCATAACCCCTCTCCAGGCTATGCTATAATGCCGATCATGCAAGAAGGAGAAAACAACTTTGGTGGTAGTTATGTTGGGTCTGAAGTGTATAACAATCATTCGGCTGCATCGAGCCCTGTCTCAGCAATCCCGCTGTCCTCGACAACGACAATGGGTAATGGTAACGAAGGGTACGGTGGAAACATAAACTGGATTAGTAACAACATTTCTAATTCTTACCAAAATGCAAAGTCAAATCTCTCTGTTTTGCAGACACCAGTCTTTGGGTTGGAATGAGTTCTCTCTATAATCTTTTACTAGCATGGACGAAAAAAAGAATGTAGTAGGAAAGATAAGTCTCTGTGTGAGATTCAGATATTTTTCTTTAGATTATTTAAGTAGGTTTAAAAAACAAATATCTATAAGTTTTTTTCTTTCAACTTTTAATGTTTGTCTACTGACCACGAATTTAGCTGGATCTGACAGTACTAACTCTTTGTTTAATGACCTTATGGGTTCCTTTTTCACCTTTTCAGAACTTTTTATTTACTGCTTTATATAAAGATTTAAATTTTGTTGCTGTTGTGTGGACAATATGAATGATTGAAGATGGAACATGAAAAATCTAAAATCATCATCATTCCGTAACTTAAAATCTCGTCTGTATGGTATTTATTTCGTCATATCCTAAAATCTCGTCTGTATGGTATTTATTTCGTCATATCCACTTTTTTGTTTATTAATGTATATCTTAAACTAACATTATAGATGTCAAAAAAAAAAAATCTAACATTATACAAAACCAAGCCTCTATGAATCAAGCTTCTAGAAGGTTGCATAGAGATAGAGGCTTGGTTTTATATTATAATCATCTAAGCATATGCTATTTTTAATTTTAGGACTACTTGACTTGCAACCGCCGCATGAAGCAAGAATACATATGGTATAGATGATCGACTAGCAACTGTTACTGACATATATGCATCGGAATCATCCAACTGAATAAATCAGATTAGATAAGAAGATGATTGATTGAATTACACATGGATAAATTTTGATAATTACCAATCGAAATTATGACGTAGAAATGTAATTAGGGGAAGTGTGGTTGAATGGTTTTTTTTTGTTTTTGGTTGGTTTTGTATCAATTTT
This sequence comes from Capsella rubella, assembly GCF_000375325.1. NCBI lineage: Eukaryota > Viridiplantae > Streptophyta > Magnoliopsida > Brassicales > Brassicaceae > Capsella > Capsella rubella. The sequence continues at coordinate 9,379,356 of NW_006238916.1, read as the reverse complement.
GATGATTCACCTGTCTCTCTTAAGTAGTTTAAGTACTCTGTTTGGTCCGCTTCATATGGGACTGCTTTTGCTGAATGTTCTGCTATCCATTATGCATAAAGTGATCGTGTAAAGAAGACGTTGAATAGCAAAAGTTTGGCTCCTTTGCCTTTAATTTGGGTTGTCTTGACTCTTGACCTTCTCAGGTTTTTGGTGAGATAAAAAGATCACGTATCTAGATCTCTCTCTGTTTTGTATATCTTTTCATTATCTGCGATTATCTTATAATGCTTTGTCTCCCAATGGCGTTTGTTATGTTCCCTATGATATGAATATAAAGGCAACAGTATCCCTTTTATAACTTGCACTCGAATAAAGGAGACTGACTTGAGTGTAACTCTTGGTGCATGCACCAGATGCTACTTTGTGTTACTGATTTTACATTGTGGTATACTCTTGTCATTTTTTTGCATTGTAGTGAATTTGTTTACACCTCCACAAACATTTTGTTGGCATTTTATTTCTTTTTCGAAGGAAGAAATGAAAAATGGTAGAGCAAGAAATAAGATATATGAATTATAAAAAAAAATCGACAAATACCACTTTTGATTTAACATAAGGAGTATCAAAACTATAACATCTGAAAATAATGAACTCAAATTAGAAGTATTGAATTCATCCATATATGTTTACTTCTCTACTTAAGTTGTAGTACTAACCGTAACTTGATTTGAGCATCGGAGGATCATCAGAATACATCGGTTTATTTATACATAAAATGTTATTTTGTGTTATGTATTTGTTCATACTCAAGGTGTGTCTGTGCGTGTGTGTTTTTTTTAAAGTACTATACATTGTCATAGGATACAATTTGTGTGTTACGGTTGTGTTTTTCTTTCACTTTGGCATTGTGCGCTTGTTGTTTTAAACTATATGTATAGATTTCTATATGCCAAACTGAGCTGGTCCTTAAGTTCTTTATCTATATTTATTTCTTATGTGATGACTAAACTGCGGTAGAACATTATATCTGGTGGTTTATATTCAAAGAGTTGTGGTTGTTGAAATATGGTCACATATTTTGTCTTCTTCGTTGAGTTTGTGTGTGTACACATACATATATCATATATGAGTATATTATTTTCTGAAGTTTATCTGAAATAATCAACTTGATTCACCCTTTCCTCAATAATCAATCATCAAATTGTTTTTAAATGTCCCACGCATTTTTATGAGAAATTTCCAATTATCATCAATACACTATCAAATACTACAACTAATAGTTCATAAAACACTTTTGAAAATCGTAATTGCATCCATCATGTTTAGTAATCAGATTTGCTTTTCGTCTATATATTCAGTCTCTTCCCAAAATTGTTTACAAGTAAATGCTAGTGCAAGTGGACTTACCTAGTTACTTACTTTCATATGCTAGCGCAGTTTATGAACTTCATATAAACGTGTTTACTCTTTTTCCTCATTAATTTGATGGTTTCATTTATTTATTTTTTCTAAACCATGGCCTATGAAATCTAAACCTTAAATTATGAAATTTAAACCCTAACTCCAATTTTCTAATCATTTTTAGTTGGAGAAAAAACGATCGAACCAGACCAAACTGAAAAATGTGGATTTAAGACTGGATTGGACCGAGTTAGCCCTATATACCCCCACCCCTTCTCGCCTTGTACACATAGGAGACTATGAAAACATCTTCTATCAAAATGATGGCTCGTTTAGCACACTTTAGTCAAATACAACTTACTGTAATCTGAAACAATAACATGGGATTAAATGATTAATATATAGAGTTATGTCTGTTGGTGCATATGTTTTATGATTATGGAATTTTTTCACAAAACTAATTAACAGGTAATGTATTTTTCCATGTCTTTGTCATAATCATTCGTGCTCATGAGTTCTATATAACATTTTTTTTTTTTTTTTTGTCGACACATGAGTTCTATATAACATATATAAACGAATATGGATTATTATTCTTTTTTGACAAAAAAAAAAAAGTCACTAGCTAGCTCGTCCCATGAATTTGTGGAAGAAATCTTCTACATGGGATGCTAATATAAAAAAAACGACTCGTGGCAAAATACCTTTTTGGGTATTTGAACCCGACGACCATCTTCATGGGCAAACTAAATTGTTAATGGCTATATATAAGTTTAGTACTTGTATCATAGCTAAACTGTGAACTAGTATTAAAGTATTTTAAAGAAAAACTATATAGCAATCGTTATATTTTGTTTGCAACTGTTAATTTGTAAATCAAAATTTTCTCCTCCTCTTTTTCCGTGGAAATGTATATATATATATATTTTTTGGTAAACGGAAATGTATTTTTTATTACCTAACGGGAATTGTCATTTTCATGTGATAATCTATCGTTAAATACAGTTTTATCTTTTCACGTTTGGATGGTTTGATATTTTAATATAACTAGATGTTTGTACTTTTAATGAAATAGTAATGTTCATCACAAATATTCTTAATGATATATTCAAAACACAAACTTGTGAAAGTTTTAAAAAAATCTTAGTAAACAAACTTAAAACACTTTTGTTTTACTTTTTTGATCACACTTAAAAAAGTTTGCTATCATACACAAAATTCTTTAAAATTTGTTTAATTATAATCTCTCTTTTCATCAAAATTTGCCAATTTGGGTCGCAAGAGAAAAACAAAAAGGAAAACCATTTTGGTAACGAGGGAGCAAATGAAATGGTAACAAATGTAATAATTTGGAGCATAGAAGAGATTTTATACATGAAAAAAAGAGTCCAGCATTGGTTTACAGGTCAAATCAAAGCATATGTGTACATATAATATCTTGCGAAAGCACGTGAAGAAGTATTGGGATATTTACAACTTTTTTTTAATAATAAAATATACAAAAACCAAAATTCTTAAGAACGTACAAAAGAACACAAAATAAAAAATAAAAAATAAAGGTTTGTGAGAGCAGAAGATTTCATCCATCAGAGGGTTTCCTCCTCCTCTCTTAGAAACATCTAGAAAAACTAAACTAAAAAAGTAGACAGAACACAACTCCATCCAAGCTTTCTTACAGAATCCCCAAAAAAAATCTAGAAAGAAAAACCAGAGAGCCAAAAAAAAAAAAAAAAAAAAAAACCCAAGAACACAAAGAACGAAAATAATATGCAAGCTGCTTCGGTAAGTAGCTTTTTTTTTTTTAATTTGGTTTTTGGGTTTAGTTGCTGTTGTTGGTTTCTCATTCGGTAAACAAACGAACCAATCCTTATTTTATTTCACTTTTTTATACATAATATTAATTTATATTCTTGATTACATTTTAAAAAATTCATGAAAATTCTCAATACTTGGTTTGTTCTTAAGACCGAGTCCTTCTCGAATCTATGTGTTCTTTGTACACAAAGAGAGAGAGAGAGAGAGAGAGAGAGAGAGATAGAAGTAGTATATTTCATGGGTTCTCTTTTGGTTGTTTAAAGATTAAAACTTCAACTAAATCTGATTTCATTTTTGTTCGATCTTGGTTGTTGTTCTTCATCATCATCGTAAGAACTGTTACATATTTTGTCTTTTTAACTCGAGATTGTTGTGATGTGTTTTTGTTTCTAAGCTTTAAACTTTTCGATACATAATTGAACCTTTTTTGGGTGTGAAATCGGATCTGCAGCTCTCAAAGATCTGGCGCTTCGATGGTAATTTGGGTCCTGAGCACATGGATTCTTCTTCATTTCAAGGTAACCCCAAACCCATCGTTCTTCTTTTTTGTTTTCTCTCTCTCTCGACGTGAACTGTTGTTTCCTTCATGCGTATTAGGTCTTTATTACGACGCCGTTTTTGTCTTATGTATTCATGAACACACGCTTCGGATTCGTCGTCATTCTTGAAGTTATGTTTACGGGTTCTTGAGATTTCATGAAAAAATATGTTTTACCCCAAAAAAAAAAAAAAAATGTTGGAAGTGTTTGTGATATCTTATTTCGGTTGTTACCATTCGTTTTGGCTTCTTTTATCTTCCAAGGAGATTTTTAGGGTTTAAAGGGATTGTTCATTTTTGTTTATTGGTGCAGAAAGTGAATGCATCGAGTCTTCTAAACCGAATGGTTTGAATGTAAGTGAACGGAGAGAACTGATCCACGCATTGTCTAACCAGCCTGAAGAAGCTTCGGAGCTTTTGCATTCGTGGAGCAGAAATGAGATCATGAAGATCATATGTGCTGAGATGGGTAAAGAGAGGAAGTACACTGGTTTAGCCAAACCAAAGCTTATTGAGAATCTACTAAATCTTGTGTCTCGTCCCCTGGGGGAGACTTCTTGTTCTGATCGTAGAAACTCTAGAAAGAAGCAGAAGAAGACCATCGGTTATATTATTTGCTGTGAGAATTTAGCTTGTAGGGCTGCTCTAGGAAGCGATGATACGTTTTGCAAAAGGTGTTCTTGCTGCATCTGTCAAAAGTTTGATGATAATAAGGATCCTAGTCTATGGCTGACTTGTGATGCTTGTGGATTGTCTTGTCATCTTGAATGTGGTTTGAGGCAAGATAGTTATGGGATTGGGAGTGATGATCTTGATGGTAGGTTTTATTGCTCATATTGCGGCAAAGATAATGACTTGCTCGGGTATGGGATTTATTTCGATATTGAAATCTGTGGATATTCAATGAAAAGAGATTGTTTGAACAATGTAATGAACTGTGTGTGTGTATGTGTATGTGTGCTTACAGATGCTGGAGGAAACAAGTGAAGGTGGCGAAAGAGACGCGGCGTGTTGATGTACTTTGTTACCGTCTTTCTCTAGGACAGAAGCTGTTGAGAGGTACAAGGAAGTATTGCAATCTGTTGGAACTCATGGACGAGGCAGTGAAGAAGCTCGAGGGTGATGTGGGTCCGTTGTCCGGTTGGGCGATGAAGATGGCTCGAGGTATAGTCAATAGACTTTCTTCGGGGTCACAAGTTCAGAAGCTGTGTTCTCTGGCAATGGACGGTCTGGACAAAATGGTCTCACCATCAGAATCTGTTTCAGGACAAGGTTAATGTTCTACTCACACGTTACTTTTGTTTTAAATCCGAAGATATATGTTCACTTAAGTTTTTGTTAGGTGACAAGATGAGCGCGAGAGTAGAAGAGATTCAAGCAAAATCAGTCACTGTGAGATTAGACTCCGAGGGCCCGTCTTCTTCTTTGCAAAACCGGATAACGGGTTTCAAGATGTTCTGTCGAAAGTTGAAGGAAGAAGAGTCCTCATCTCAGGTGAATTCTGTTGTTTATCTACCTGAGACAAGGTCTACCATCCACGGACTTGAACCGGAAACCGAGTTCTGTCTCAGAGTCGTGTCCTTTAACGAAGATGGTGAGTTAGATGAGTCTGAGCTGAGGTTCTCAACGTTGAAGGATGATGGAGAAGAAACTGGGGACCAGCAAAGCCCTTTAACAAACTCAAGTAGTGGCCTTTGTAGTAATCCATCTTTGCCCGAAGATGATTCTAATAGCGTGTCTAAAAGCTGCAGCAAAGAAAATGGTGACAAGGACAACGTTGAACACTGTAGTGCAGGAGAAGTAGAATCTGAGCTTGACGAGCAGAGGCTCGCAAAAAGGAAAGCTAACAAGATAGATGGAAGAGACTTGCTTACAACGCCCTCCAAGAGAGATACTTTTAAGGGAAAGCAAGGAGTGAATAAAAGATGCAAATCAAGAACAGTATCTGTGAACAAGAAACCTGAGATCAGTAATGCCGCAAATGGAATAGGATATGAAGACTTGGGTCATATTGTTAAGACGATTAGATGTTTAGAGCAAGAGGGACATATAGACAAGAGTTTTAGGGAAAGGTTCTTGACATGGTATAGCTTAAGGGCTACTAACCGAGAAGTTAGAGTTGTGAAGATCTTTGTTGAGACCTTTATGGAGGATCTTTCTTCTTTGGGGGAACAGCTTGTGGATACATTTTCAGAAAGCATACTTAAGATATCATCGAAACCTGGAGTTGTACCTGCTGGAATCTGCCTCAAGCTCTGGCATTAAAGCTTTTGACATCGGCCTTCTTATCAATTTGTTTGATATTCGTAACAATAACGATATTTTTGGAGTGAAGTTACTTAAGTACGCAAGTGCCAGTTTGTTTCTGATGTCTAGTGAAAAATAGGCATGACTTTAACTGAATCATAGTCTGAAAATTAGAGTTGGGAGATTACACACAAACATTAACAATTCTAGATCCCAAAAATGCGATAACTCATGAGTTGTTTCTAAATTCAAAAGAGTACATGTTTGTTCTCCAGGGACATTACAACAGTCTGGGGAAGAATTGCAGTCTATACTACCTGGGAAAATGCAGCTCGAACTCTCATTCTTTCGACTAGTGTTTAAGACAGTGTGTAAAGGACCTGCAAGATATGTTCAAATGAGAGGAAGTTAGGAGAAAGTGATCAATGCGAAAACAAAAAATAGAGGATGCAGAGACATGACAAGATTCTAGTTAATAATCATAAAAACTGAAACTGATTCATCTATTCAGAGTAAATCATGATGTCATCCAATGAAAAGTAATATCTAAATTCAGCTGTTTGAGAGAAAATGGTAAAACCAGCGCCAAGGTGGCTGATTATTTTTTGCAGTGGCTCACACAACTTAATCTTGTAAGATGTTACCAGAGAGTTAAATGCACAAAGGCCTGAATAAATTGAAGTATAAAACTTAGAGTGGTTTCATCTACTACGTAAATTTAACTTTACTAGTTTAAAAGATGACATAGAGAACCAAGTGAAACATCTATATATAGCTTGCAAGTTGAGTATCTAGACTAACTAAATAACCATCAGCGAAAAAAGTGTTGTAGAGAAACCATAAATGAAAAAGAGTAATAAAATGCTGAACCTGATGAGTTCTTAAATTCTATTATCCGAATAGATTTTGATGAGTTCATCTTCAATGAACCAACAATTCTAAAAACCAAGTCCTAGCTAAATCAATCAAAGTACAATTCTGAAAACCAAGTCCTAGCCAATTCAATCAAACTACAATTCTAAAAACCAAGTCCTAACTAATTCAATCAAACTACTACACAAGAATCTATGTTCCAGTTCAATGTAATTGAATCACTGAGATTGCCATCATCACAGAAGCATAAACTTGGGAAGCTTAGAGAGAAGCCTAACCTTGAGAGAACACTAGCGGTTACGCTCAGCAGGCAAAGGACGGTTAAAACCACCGCGACGGTTCATGTACTGTCTAGGCTGACGCTTAGTTACAGCTCTAATCCCACTAACATCAGCACCAGCAACTGGTTTCCCTTTGGTAGAATCAAATCCAGTAGGGATGCCTAACATCTTCATCATTTCAATCTCATTCGCATCCATTCCTTCCTCAGCTTCGCCTCCGCCATTATCAGCTGCATCGCTTGGTTGCTTATCCTTCTTCTTAGTACTAGTACTAGTAGTAGTAGGCTCTTTCGCAATCTCGTCAACGAAATCAGACACAGCTCGTTTGCGACTCCTTTCCTTCTCGTCGTCTACTGAACCCTGGCGAGTTCGTTTCCGCGACGGCGCATCGGGGGTGGGAGTTCTGCGTCTGTGGTGCCGCTGACGGTCACGGTCACGGTCAATTGAGCGGGAACGAGAGCGATACCTCTCCGGAGAACGCACGTGGCGAGGACGAGCGTGGTGGTCTGGAGTACGAGATCGGGACTTCTTGCTCCTAAGCCCTCGGTCACGGTCGCGCTCTCTATCTCTTTCACGGTCTCGATCACGGTCACGGTCACGGTCACGGTCGTCTCTATCTCGGCGTCTATCACGGTCGCGTTCACGGTCCCTATCCCTATCTCGTTCGCGGCGGTCGCGCTCTGACATAGTGGTGATGCGGCTGAGAACGGTGGATGTGCAGGGTTTTATTTTAAACAATTTCCACGGAGCGGACCACTCTCTTCTTCTGATAATTTCCCCGAATTATTTCTTTTGTAAAATTGGTTTTTTTTTTAATTCCTATTAGTATTACATAATTTACACAGACCTTATACAAACTTAGCAATACTAATGCATTCAGTAACTTTATTATCATAATTGTATGTGATTTCAGAGCTAATAGAGAGAAGTTTAGGCCTCCATAGTTAGTACTATGATAATTAACACTAAAATTTGGAAGTGCGTCAATAAACAAGCATAAGAAGAGAGATAGAGCATCTTATTTGTAAAATCATAAATAAAAATTTACAGAATATGAACACAAGTGCACTCCTCAAAAGCATCAAACTTCAAAGAGAACAAGAGATACAAGCCCTAGAGAAAGAGAGATAGAGATATGACATTTTCACTATTTATATTATAAGCACTACAAGTCCTAAAGAGGAAGAAGAAGAAGAAGAAGAAGGACTAAAAAAATATGAGCAGCACCAAAGTCCCACCACTGAGTCACTCTCCCTAAAGATCCAATATCCTAACAGAGAACCCTTTTTCATCTTCTTCTATGGGATACACCTCTTTTCATAATGTTGGATCTCTTTTGTTACGTGAGATAGCTTGCTAGTGATAACTCGTGTAGCTCACTTAGCATCCACTCTTCTCCGGTCTGACCACCCAGCACTATGGCTCGTGTTCCTCCCACTACACATGTGCCATGTCCCCAAGCAAACCGTGGCGGTCTCCCTGGAATGTTTAGTATTCTCCAAGTCGGTTTGTCCTCCGTCGGGTCAAGTAGATAAAGCTGAGATGCTGAGTGAAGCCCTGCCACCGAACCGCCAAAAATCAAGATTCTGCCTCCTGGAAGGTTAACCGCCACGTGATCCAGCCTCGGTGGTGGTGCCACTCCTCCTGGGTTTCCTGCTCCGGGCATTCCGCTACCGGTCACACATCTCCAACAAGGCTCCTCTTCGCTTAGATCCATTGTGAAGACATCGCTCGAACGGAATCTCAAAGGCCCGCTTTTAGCAAGACCACCGAACATCAAGATCTTTCTTCCTCCATACACCGATAGTGTGTGCCCTAACCGGGAAGGGGGAGTCCAGGCAGCAGGAATCTCTCTCCACACTGGTTTATCTATAGAGAGGTCGAGGAGGAAAGTGTCACTGAGAAGAACACCAGAATCTGCACAACCTCCAGAGACTATCAGTTTGGTTCCGTCAAGGGTGCATGAGCTGTGCCATGATCTTGGTAGAGGAGGAGCCAAACCCGAAATCTCCCTCCAAGTAGGAGGTTTTGCATCGAGATTCAAGACAAACACATCGTTCAGCAAACCTTGCTGTCCACATCCACCAAATACAACCAGATTAGATCCGTTTACGCAAGATAGTGTGTGGCCCCAGCGTCCCGGAGGAGGGGAGCTCACTTTGACATGTTGCCATTCAGGGTAATCCGAATTCAGATCTAAAACAAAGGTGTCATTCATAGGCTGCATATTCACACCTTCTCCTCCAAAAAGAACAACCCTGTTCCCGACTGCGCAAGCACTGAAATTACAGCGAGACGGCTCAACAGCACCTCCAACGGTAAGTTTTCTCCAAGCTGCAGCTTCAAGTGTGGTCAGTTCTCTAGCAAGGCGGCCCCAACCGAGTCTTTTTGCACCAGGAACAGTCTCTAATACGCGTGTAGTCTCACTTCCCCATGCATTCTGGCAAACCCTTCGCCAAAGATCCTCATTCTTTGTTAGCACATACAGCCTGCGACATACAGAACTGACAGATGCAACGTCTCTTGGTGTCAGGCGTGACAATATCTTCATAGACACAACCTCATCACTAAGCTGGAATAACCCACACATCCCTCGGGAAACATTACGCTCCCCAGCAGCTAAAGCTGAGTATATCGCATCGATTGATTTTTCTTTTGTTGCAGATCCAAGAACAGGTCCCAGGTCAATGTCTGTCTCGATAAAGAACTGGATCCCAATTATATGAGTGATAGTATCATCGTCTCCATATATAGGAGTCAGCCGCAATCTATTCATCAATGGAGATCCATCTTTCCTAAAGTTCAACAACTCGCCTTGGAATTCTATGCCCTCATCAATGCATTTTCTTATCTCGGAAACCACCATAGAGTCAACTAATGGATGCCTTCTTTTAGCAAACGGTCCTCTACATTGCAAGAAGCGGCTGCAGAATTCAGGGAAATTTTAGAACCAATTTAAGACCAAAAACAAAGTTATCTCCGACTTAGTTATGCGAAAAAGCAATAGAAAAATAAATTGGCTGTACATATAGACACTGAAAACAAAACCAAAAAAATCACCAACCAAGCATAGCTTAAAACATGACCACAGATTGATTCTTTTCAACAGTAAAAACTATCTGAATTGACCAGCTCCTGCCTGTCAACTTCAATCCTAATCGATATGAAGAAAAGGAGGAAGCTACTGGCACTTCTCACATGGAAAACTAACACACAACCAAACAAACTGGAGATAACCTATTAAATGAACCTAATAGTCATTGGTTCACTACAGAACTACAATCTAACTATTTTGTTGTGTTAGCTATGACCCCCAAATACTACACAGGGATAGCTTGATTTATGACGGTAGATCCATATATATACACCTGCCAATTTGCTTAAAACGCAGAGCAGCTAAAACAGCTCGACTGATATAAAAAAATTCACTGAGTAACCATCTAAATTGCCTAAGCACATTAATTGAGGCATACACACAGATGGTCTACTGTCTCCCCCGATCCCCTACAAATTCCGCACAGTCACCAATGATAATCAAACAAGAAAGCCCTTCTCTTCACTCTATCAAAATCTCTGTACTAAAGCTACGAAATCAAGTGATCAATGAACATCACAATCCTCAGAAGCAACTTCAGATTACCGTTATCTCTAAATTCACAAATGTTGAAACTAAACTCCAACGCAATTTGCTTGGTAATCAAATCCACGTTCCTCATCTATACTTAAACTACACGATCCTTACTTTATCAAACTCCACCAAGTAGCCAAACTTCGGCAAAGCAAATACGGGAAAAAGGGAGCCAATAAGCAAAAGAAACGATTCCTCGCATCAATCCGAACCCTAAGCCTCAAAGATAACATAAAACAACTAACCAATTTCCTCCGAGAACTTCCTCAGCACGATACCCAGTAACCATTTCGAAGACCGTATTGACATAAATAATAGGGTGGTCCGGCTCAACAGCATCAGTAACAACGAATCCACAAGGCGCCGTATGAAGCAAATTACCAACGGGAAATGGAATTGGTCCTCCGCCGGGAAAGAGACCTCCCTCTTCATCATCAGCAGCTGACGAAGCATCATCGGCGCTTAGATCGGAGCCACTGTCCCACTCCATGAAATTTCAAAGAGCTACCAGACAAAATTAAGTCGCCGGAGATTATGAAGACGGCGATTGAAAACAATCCGGCGTGGGATAATCGGAAAATTTTGGGAAAAGGAGATTTTTGGGTGATGAGAGAGAGAGAGAGGGAAGATGATGGACAAAGAACGAGTGGTAACCGTCGAGTTTGGTGGAAAAATCTCGGCCGTATGAGTTAATTGGGTTTTTAACGGGTCGGGTTTTTTCTGGATCCGAATTTATCTTTCGGGTCTAATAGATAAATATGCCCGTTGGGTTTTTAGACTCTCTTTTCACAAATTTGTGGGCTTGTGTCTTAGCCCATAGTAGTCCAGTAAAATTATAAACGAGTTTATTATGTGTGACTGAAATTCGTATTTATCATTTTATTAGTTTCCAAATTAGCGATAGAATTGGTTCGTGTTTGTCTAAAATTGATATAAAAATCACAAAACGAAATTTTTATTCATATGTTTTTGGGTTTTTCTTGACAACAACTTTTATATGCATATGAAAAAACAAGTGTAGTTACATCAAAAGATACAGTGAAGTTAATTAGTTGAAAGTTGAAACAATAACTAGTTAACTACTGGTTAACGTTATATCATATCGGTTTAATATGGTACAAAATCATAGGTGCAAACTGATATAAAGTATAAAACCAACATCAAACAATTTGAGCAGATTCACCTCTCCTTCAATATACTGTAACGAATATAATGCCAAAATTTGTAGTTTTAAATAGATATAGAGTATTTTGTTGTGTAATACACAATTTGAAATAAAACTTGATTTCTAAAGATAAATCAAATTTTCAACTTATGAAAAAAAAGGACGTGAGAGAACAAGTGGGTTTGGTCGGTTGTTTCTTTACACTTGGGAAAAATTCTCTATTCATTCATATCTTCGACGAGATGCTAAAATCCCCCACTATAGTATTCCTTTTTTTTTTCTTCTTTATACAAACTGTGAAAGAAAATAAAAAATTCCATAGATAGTACCGGGATTGTTTTTAAGATAATTTCATGTATAGTAATTTTGTAAGAAACTACAACTGAGAGGATAGAAAAAGAAAGAAAGAAGAAGAAGAAGAAAACTAGTGTGGAGAATACGAACATGAGTGTCACAATCCAGCGTTGGTCCAACGATCTTGCAACAAGCACCCCTCTTGTTGTATATATGATTCCATTTCTTCATCACCTCGCGTTTTATTCACTAATTCTTTTCATTAATTTCTTCATATATATATTATTAGATTCTCTATGACATGTGTTTTGTTTCGCCTTTTATTATTATGATCGTATATATATAGAACCTTGTTCGTTCTTGAAAAAACTATTATCAACAAAACTGAATCGAGAAAATAAATAAATAAAAAAAGTATTCAAGATGAACGAAAATTTACTAAAGGAATTTTACCAAAAAGAAAAAAGTATACAAAAAGCCAAAAGGAGAGGATTGAAACAAAAAAAACAAGACCTCTTCGCTATGTTTGGTTCGAATAAGTTCGCTACTTTATCTTTTTGGCCACATGGTATGCTTATAATTATTCATCATATATCGATTCTCTACTACCCATATGTTATTACATTGGCAATAACAAGACTACAAATTTTACAAGACTAACTCATCATGTTGCATTTGGCAATAACATGAGTAGAGGTCTTAATTTAGTCTTTACTAAAGGAACTTCAAAGTGTAATTTTGCACCTGATCAGTTGGTAACTAGTTACTGGTTAACCATAAAATGACATAGGTGGATTGTCGAAAGCATGTTTTATTAAATAAAATATTGTATGTACATTTAGAAAAGCCTAATTAAGGAACTTTTTGAGCAATAAAAGATGTAATATTCTCATTTCAAATCTTTTAATTAGCTTTTTGAGTTTAATATATAAAAAAAAAAACTAAAAACCTTTATGAAGCGAATTAATTATTAGGATAAGTTTTGTGAATGAGGTAGGTTCGTGGGACATAGAGAGAGCATGAGATGCATCAAAGGCAAAGCCCAAAGAAACTACGTCACTTTGAGTGGTTTGTGTACGTGAAGGCTTTGTACGAACCATCATTTCACGTTCCATATGTTGCAACGCTGCGTAATTTGTCCCCACGATCCACCATAATTATATAGTTCTTAATTCTTTTTCATAAGATTATATGTTTGTATCTAAACCAAGTAGAAGTGTAGTAGATAACACCTACCCGGATAAAACGTTAAAGACTACTACTTACCAAACTATACATTATGGTTAAGCCTTCCAAAAATATCACTATAATAATGTTTACGCTATATCTCTACAACAAGATTTGTTTTATATGATGTAAAACGATTGGCCTTATGTGAAGAAAAAGATGATCATCCTTCACATCGTTGACAAAAATAAGATTAACGTATGGCATTAAACTAATCTTTTATTTGTACTGGAGTACTGGTATATGTCAGAGAGCAATTAACATTTTAAGGAAAGCTAATTTGTTTTTTTCCTTTTTGTGGTCTATAAATAAAATCTAGAGAAGCTTTAAACGCACAATCTTATTTTGAAGAATCAGTCTTCTGTAACACCCTAGCTAAAAGAATAAACATGTGTCATGATATTATTTGACCATCAGTTTTGTTTTTTTTTTTTTTTTTTACCAAAGTACAACCATCACCGTAAAATATGATTGTCATCTTTACCAGAAATTTTCAAAATAAGGCAGGTTCGATTTATTATTTTTTAAAAAGTTGGAATAGTCATTTAAATAAATTATTTTCGTAAATATTCTTCAGTGTAATACTTTTTAAAAGAAAATCTTAAGATTTAAAAACGATAATCGTATCTAGGAGGATATCGTAGGTTTATTATGATGCATCTTAATTTTCGAGAAAATTAATGTTTTTAATAAATAAATAAATTGAGAGAAAGGTAATATTTTTTTAATTTTTTTTGTCAACTTAATGTAACTTTTAGCAAGCTTTTTTTGGGTCAACTTATAAACCAATACAGATTTATTTGACTACAAAAAGAGAAAACTTTTAAATAAATATAGAGAGATATCAAAAATATACTGTAGGAAATTATAAGACAAATAAATGAAAATCTAATAACAGAACCTGGTCTCTCAAATAGTCGTACTTCAAAATCTGACTGAATTTAATATATTTATCAGTGACATAAATTAAAAAAAAACAAGTCAAACTGATATTATTTTAAAAGTACCTATATTATCTCTTTGTCAAAACAGTTAATACTTTAATTAACAAAAAAAAAAAAAAAAAAAAGAGAGAGAGATATGATTAAATCGAGAATAAAAAAACGAAGGTGATAGATATCAACGACGACGTCGCTTAAAGTGCCATATGCATATAAATAGAGAGAACCACCAAATAGCCTTAACGTAGTCCACCTTCACTTGCTCTCTTTTCTCCGAAGAATCTGGTTCGTTTCACTTTTTATTTTTATTTTTTTTGCAAGTCTCGATCGAATATATATCATAATTTGCTTTATTGGCTTAGTTCTTCCGCAGCTTTTGCGAATAGTTATATAACCAGTTTAGTGTGTTTTCGTTTTGTATGGTTTGACGAAGGCAGAGGAGAGACAAAGATGGCGAGTGGGCTCGAGGATATCGTGAACGAGAATGTTGATTTGGTATGACTCTTCTTTCTCTTCTCTCTTTGTGTTCTTCCTCTGTTTTCTTTTAGTTCGTTTAGATTGACATCATGAACGTTTTAGTTATGTTCTAGTTCTCTTTACATCGACTAGATCGTTGAACCTTTTTTTGTTTTCATTGTTTAATTAGCTTGAGAATTTTATTTCTGGTTTGAGTTTGATGAGAAAAGAATCTATGATTAAAAAAAACAAGTGTTAATTATTGATTTTTTTTCATACTAGATTTTTGCAATTGCACTAGCCTATACCAAAATCGTAGAATTATTAGAAATTTAGTTACCAAATAAAGCACAAGATAGTCTATTTAGAAGTAGTCTATACTTTCACATGACTCTTCCTTAATGAGTTTACCTAATTTTTACTTAATTAGATTTCTTAGAGAAGTTCAATTTGTTTTTGGTGCTAATTTATAAATTATAGTACGTTTTTTGGATATTTTTTTTTCATACTTACGGGAAATCGCATTATCAACACGCTTAATCACTTCCCTAGATAAAAACTAAACTAAAACTTAGTAATCTTCTTGACCTAATTTTCAGGACTCAAAATAAGATTCCTCCATGTCTATATTGATTGATTTGACCCTATCTTTTATATCTTCCGTTACAATGGGCTTTTAATTCAATTGGGCTTATTATATACGCTAATTATAAAAAGGACATGGCCCTTGTGGTCTCTACTCTCCACCTTAGATTCTCTGACAACTGACATGACCGATTGAGAACATTCCATAATCTTTGCTCATTTAATGTCTTCAGACCGAGATTATCAAGGCAAGAAAATTGATAAAAAAAACTAAGAAAAGTTAATATATGTTTACAACATACTTCTTTTACTTTTTCTTAACCTTTTTTTGGCCTAAGATTTTACTAAAAACCTACTAATAATGATGCTCTCAGTGGTGTTTTACCATTTATTTTTCTTACTTGGTAACTGAGAAAATTGCATGCTGTTTTTTTTTCATTGTGGGTAAAAAAGTTTGAATAATAGTTTTTTTTTTGGTGTAACAGTTTATAAATTAAAATGTTGAATAAGAGTTGCTTACTTGTTATTGCTAATGTTGGAAGATTATTGAATCGTGTTTATATAATCTTGCAGGAGAAAATCCCAATTGAAGAAGTGTTCCAGCAGTTGAAATGTACACGGGAAGGTTTGTCTGGGGCAGAAGGAGAAAACAGACTCCAGATCTTTGGTCCCAACAAGCTGGAAGAGAAGAAGGTAACCAGACTGATTTAAGTGTTACTATATAGTTTGGTTTTAACAGTAATAACTAAAGTCGTCATAAGTGAACTATGATCACTAACTAACAATGTTTTGGTGGTTTTGGGTTATAACAGGAAAGCAAATTACTCAAGTTCTTGGGTTTTATGTGGAACCCTCTCTCATGGGTCATGGAAGCAGCTGCAATCATGGCTATTGCGTTGGCTAATGGCGGTGGAAAGCCACCGGATTGGCAAGATTTTGTCGGTATTGTTTGTCTTTTGGTCATCAACTCAACTATCAGTTTTATCGAAGAAAACAATGCTGGAAATGCTGCTGCTGCTCTTATGGCTGGTCTTGCTCCCAAAACTAAGGTCCCTTCTTTTATAACTCTCTTCATACTCCTATTTGCTTTAGTAATGACATGCGATAACCATGTTACTAGCTGTGGTCTAACTTGAAAATGTTTAATATAACTCATTTGCTTACATGTATTTTCTGAGTAAACTCATATCTATAAGTAGCTATATGCTGGCTTTGTAAAACTGAGAACTTGTGTTTGATGATACAGTCTTGAAGCTCGAAACCTCAAGCTTTTAACAGTATTTGTTTTGTTATGCAGGTTCTAAGAGATGGGAAATGGTCAGAGCAAGAAGCTTCAATTCTTGTTCCTGGAGATATCGTGAGCATCAAGCTAGGTGACATCATTCCTGCTGATGCACGTCTTCTTGAAGGAGATCCTTTAAAAGTGGATCAATCTGCTTTAACCGGAGAATCCCTTCCTGCAACAAAAGGTCCAGGTGAAGAAGTTTTCTCTGGTTCCACCTGCAAGCAAGGTGAGATTGAAGCGGTTGTGATTGCCACTGGAGTCCACACCTTCTTCGGTAAAGCGGCTCATCTTGTCGACAGCACAAACCAAGTTGGACATTTCCAGAAAGTTCTTACGGCGATTGGAAACTTCTGCATATGTTCCATAGCCGTTGGTCTTGCGATTGAGCTCGTTGTGATGTATCCGATCCAGCGCAGACACTACAGAGACGGAATCGACAATCTTCTTGTTCTTTTGATTGGTGGGATCCCTATTGCAATGCCTACTGTCTTGTCTGTGACAATGGCTATTGGATCTCACAAGTTGTCTGAACAAGGAGCTATCACCAAAAGAATGACCGCCATTGAAGAAATGGCTGGTATGGATGTTCTGTGCAGCGATAAAACCGGGACTCTGACTCTGAACAAGCTTAGTGTTGACAAGAACCTGATTGAGGTTTGTGCTAGAGGCGTTGAGAAAGATGAAGTTGTGCTTTTTGCTGCTAGGGCTTCAAGAGTTGAGAATCAAGATGCTATTGATGCTGCTATGGTTGGCATGCTTGCTGATCCAAAAGAGGTATAAATATATATAAGTTTTAGAAACTCTGTTTTTTCCTCTGTTTTAATTAGTGAAGTAAATGGAATGTTGTTCTGTTCTCACTGTGTCTTTCTTTTAGGCAAGAGCTGGAATTAGAGAGATTCACTTCCTTCCTTTCAATCCAGTTGATAAGCGAACCGCTTTGACGTATATCGATGGCAACGGAAACTGGCACCGAGTAAGCAAAGGAGCTCCCGAGCAGGTAAAGAGAACTGAGTTTGTTTAAGTTTTTATGTTAATTGTTGCGTCTCTTTAATGATTAACCGTAATAATTGATTCTCTGATGATTTCAGATTCTTGATCTCTGCAACGCAAGACCTGATCTGAGGAAGAGAGTCCACTCTGCAATCGATAAGTACGCTGAGCGTGGACTCAGGTCATTAGCTGTTGCAAGACAGGTGAGATTTTTTTTGTACATCTTGTAACAAATTTAAGGAAGAGTTAGTTGATGTAAGTTTTGTGTTTCTTTTGTATCAGACTGTACCTGAGAAAACAAAAGAAAGCTCTGGTGGTCCATGGGAGTTCGTTGGTGTGTTGCCTTTGTTTGATCCTCCAAGACATGATAGTGCAGAAACCATAAGAAGAGCTCTAGAACTTGGTGTCAATGTCAAGATGATTACTGGTTTACATCTAAAACATTACTCTTTTGCTTTGTGAAAAAAATACACTAGAGTTTTATCTTGGATTTCTTACTTGTTTTTCCATTGTTTATAATTAGGGGATCAACTTGCTATTGCGAAAGAGACTGGACGTAGACTTGGAATGGGAACAAACATGTACCCATCCGCTTCTTTACTCGGTAACCACAAAGACGAAGCCATCGCTCACCTTCCTGTTGAGGAGTTGATTGAGAAAGCTGATGGCTTTGCTGGGGTCTTCCCAGGTTGGTCTAAGAGATTATTTTTGTTGCATATCTTGTTTTGAAACAAAAACTTGCTCTTCTCTCTATAACACTTGTTTTTTTTGCTTTACCAAATTTATTCAGAGCACAAATACGAAATTGTGAAGAAGTTGCAAGAGAAGAAGCATATATGTGGTATGACAGGAGACGGAGTGAATGATGCTCCCGCTTTGAAGAAAGCGGATATAGGTATCGCTGTCGCGGATGCAACTGACGCTGCACGAGGTGCTTCTGATATCGTCCTCACCGAGCCCGGTCTCAGTGTGATCATCAGCGCGGTTCTAACGAGTAGAGCCATCTTCCAGAGAATGAAGAACTACACAGTAAGTGTTCTCTTAATCTTAAGCTATAGATTTTTCAGAACATTTTCACCAATTTCACTTGTTCTGATTATGTGTTTTTCTGATCTTTTTTTCAAACAGATTTATGCAGTCTCAATTACCATCCGTATTGTGGTAAGTAAACAATCTTGTATGTATTTTTGAATATCATCAAATAATCTCTGTTTATAATCTTTCTTTGTGCCTTTTTTACAGTTTGGATTCATGCTTATTGCTCTGATATGGAAGTTCGACTTTTCACCATTCATGGTTTTGATCATTGCTATCTTAAACGATGGTAAGTGTCTCTCTTTATATATATTCTCTAAAATTCTCTATAAAACTAACATGATCAACTTGCTCAACAGGAACCATCATGACTATCTCAAAGGACAGAGTCAAGCCTTCTCCTACACCAGATAGCTGGAAACTCAAAGAAATCTTTGCAACCGGAGTTGTTCTTGGAGGCTACATGGCTATAATTACTGTTGTTTTCTTCTGGGCTGCATACAGAACCGATTTCTTCCCGGTATATATAACGTAAAAACAATCTCTCTCCATATTACTTGTCACACAAGCATAACTCTGTTTTCTAAACTTTGTAGAGGACGTTCCACGTGAGAGACTTGAGAGGCAGCGACCATGAAATGATGTCTGCTTTATACTTACAAGTCAGTATCGTGAGCCAAGCTCTTATCTTCGTCACTCGATCAAGAAGCTGGTCTTTTACAGAACGACCTGGATATTTATTGCTATTTGCTTTCATGGCAGCACAAGCGGTAAGTATACAAAAAAAAAAAGTAGACATTGTCTCTTCTTCTTCTTCATTATAGAATCTCTTTAATGATTCATAAACTTGACCTTGTAGATTGCAACTATAATTGCGGTTTACCCGAATTGGGAATTTGCAAGAATCAGAGGAATAGGATGGGGATGGGCTGCAGTTATCTGGCTTTACAGTATTGTCTTTTACTTTCCATTAGACATAATGAAGTTCGCAATCCGTTACATACTAGCAGGAACAGCCTGGAACAATCTCATTGACAACAAGGTACGTTCTGCTTTCTTAAATTACTCGTTTGGTCCTCTTCTTGTGAAATGTGATTTTAAAGCTCAACAAAATCTCTCTTTTGTATGAACTGATAAAAATACAGACTGCATTCACCACTAAGCAAAACTATGGAATAGAGGAGAGAGAAGCACAATGGGCTCATGCACAGAGGACTTTACACGGTCTTCAGAACACTGAAACAGCCAATGTTGTCTCCGAGAAAGGTGGCTACAGAGAACTGTCCGAGATTGCAAATCAAGCCAAGAGACGAGCTGAGATCGCAAGGTAATAGATGACTTGTAAAAGAAAAGAAAAAACTTTGAAGTTTCTTGTGACTGAAGTTAACGTTAGCCTTTTTTGTGTGTGTGTGTTTGCTTACAGGCTTAGGGAACTCCATACGCTTAAAGGGCATGTAGAATCAGTGGTGAAACTGAAGGGACTTGACATTGAGACAGCTGGTCACTACACCGTTTAATAAAAAGATGGACTCAGTTTTAACAAGAAGATGTTTGAAGAAAGAAGAAGTTCCTCTTTTGTTTAACAGATAATGATGATGATTTTATAAGAGGAGAAATAAGGTTTTTTTGTTTAATTATATGTGTTACTGTATCTGTTAAGTTCATCTAAACTCGTGGGGTTTTTTTAATCATCCTTCTTCATGAGTTAGACTTAATTACAAACATGTGTTTTCGTTTCCATCTCTTGGATAAAAAAAGGGAAGATACTATCATAGGCTTTTTATACATCTTCGTTTTATAAAGTTCTAATAGACATGGTTATTGTTTATCACATGAACTTGATGAATATAACAAAGCTAAAGTTTCGAATAAGATTATAATATCTTTACTACTTGGAATACTATTTTTAACAATTTATCCTTCTTTCAAATTAAACCAAGAGCTGAAGAGCATATTGGGTGGGGTTTGGTTAGATAACTAACCGGTTCGATTATGTCTTCAGACCGAACTGATAACATAAACCAGATTTCTTATTCCGCGTGGATACATGTGTTCTTTAGTAGGCCACTAGTTGTTACCCACGTGGCATTCGTTTTATCACAAACTAAAGAGCTACAAAAAAAACGTAACCAAGACGAAGACGAGAACGATGTCTACTTTATAGAAGTTAGAAGAAGAGCATAGAAGAAGTAAGAACAAACCACAGAGACCAAAACAAGAACAAAAATGTATTTCGCTGCCGTAGCTTCTTCACGACAGAGCTTTTCATCAAACACGTACGATTTCCGACACAGTTTCAAACCCAGATCCAATATTAACCTCACTCGTCCCAACTCTATCTGTTGTAAAGCTCCTCAACACGACGACGAAGAAACTGGTTCATCCCGGTAATTTATTTATTTAGAGAATTACGTTTTAAATTCAAGTTTGGTCTTCTTCTTCTTATTCAATCTTTTTTATTGAATAGGAAGAATGAGAATCAGTTGGCGAAATTGGCAATCGCGACGCTAGCGGTTGGCGTTTTGGCTTTGGGAAGCGTTGGAGATGCGTCTGCGGCCAAAAGCGGTGGAAGAGTCGGCGGTCAAGCGTTTCGTTCTTCAGCTCCTCGCCCTCCTCCTAGAATTAACAACCGATCAAGGTAATTCTTCATTTACCTTTTTTACTTAAAACCTTTAATCTCGATTTTAATTGCATATGTACCTTCAAGAAGAATTGTACAGTAGTTTCTTTTTTCTTTTGTCGTATAAAAATACCGTATTTGTTTATGTCTTCTGTTTCTCGATTAAAGAGGCTTCATGCATGGGCTTTAGCAGGCTTATATCCATATCAGCCCATTAGTATACTTTAAGCCCCTTTATTGTTTTATACTTTTCTACATTTTTGAACCTTATAATAACTACAATTTGGGTCTTAAACACAATTAGTTTTAGGCCTACATTGTTTGTTTTTACGTGTTATATGTAATTCACAGCTATTAGCATTTTATGTCAAATTCATTTGTCAATTTAGAAAACGCAAAAGATGATAAGAGTCAAAGACCTTATTGTATAGTCCCTTTATATCCTAAACAGCTTTCTTTTCACAGGACCAACATCTACGTGAATCCTCAGGTTGCACCACCTTTGATCGGTGGCTACGGGTATGGTTACGGCGGTTACGGATGGTCACCGTTTTCATTTTTTGCCCCTGGTCCTGTGGTGGCAGTTGGTGGTGGTGGCGGCTTCGACGTCCTACTTCTCTTCATGTTTTTTGGAGCCGCTTCAGCCGTGGCTAGAAACTTTTTCCGATCAAGAAATGATGGAGATGACGAAGATGATTATTAGAGGGGAGAACAAAAGAGAGAGAGAGAGAGGGTTTATGTAATATTTACGTTGAAATAACCTAGTGAAATATACGATTTTGTGTATAAAATTGTGATGGACTAAGACGGGTTGTGAACATTGAGATTAGTAACTTAGACCAATCTTAAAAATCAATAGAGTCGAATTAAAAAACACCTCGAACTATCAAATTTGCTCTGTTTTTTTTTTTTTTTTTATCTTACTTTATATTTTAAGCTATATCCTTCTCAATTTATGTGACCTCACTGAACTCCAAAAACATATGAAAATATATTATTTAAGCAAACTTATAACACTAGTGGTGTGTTTTGTCAATGGTTCAAATTAAACCGTTTATTCAGTGCTAACGAAGAAAGATAATTAGACCTAAAGTGAAATCAGTAAATATGGTAGTAATAACAATAAATCAGATACAAAATTATAATAGAATGAGAAGAAGATAAGGAAGAAAATAAAAGAAAAAGTCAGTGAATTAACAAAAAATCAAGAAGAGGTTCGGTTAATACTAAGTCCTTGAAAAAGCCAATGAGGTCTCTTCTTCTCTCGATCCAACGACGTTGTACTTGAGCTGCTCATAGGCGTGTTTGGTCCGCTACTTTCTTGGTTATTATTACTGTTGTTATTATTATTATTATTGCTCTGATTATTACAATTATCCGATGATGATCTCAACGACGTCGTCGACGAGTAGTCCATGTCTTTATTCGCCGTTGTTGTACTCATAGTATTTGATGAAGAAGACAATCCGATGCTCAGTGTCAGTTCTAGTTCGCTCTCTTCGATATGATCCGTCGTCGTTTGTGTTGCTCTAACCACATTTTCGAGGTCTATGCCTGAACAGCTTCCGGTTCTCTCTCTTGAACCGGTTTGGTCTCTGTTGTTGTCAACAGTCCAATATTGGCTTCTATGTTTGAGTTGATTCATCATCATTTTCTGTGTGTTATATACTCTATGTAGCTCTCGTACCTGCGAGTAATTATCACTTTGTTATATGCATAGTTATATTATCAACAAGTTAAAAAAAGGTGTTATGTTTGATGTGATTACCCAAATTGGTCAAAACCAATCTGAAAGAAAATGAATGAAAATTGTGTTGTGTGTATATTTAAAGAAAACTAAGTAAAAGAAACAAAAGAAAAGAAAGTAAACTAAAGTAAATTCTCAAAATCATGAATTTCTAGATTCGTTAAACTGATCATCCTTTTCAAAAACAGAAAAACTAAAGCTGAAATAATCCAAAAGTGAAAACTTAGATTCAAAGCAAAATATTTCAATTTGCATTAATAAATAGAAATGGATTACTCCGAGCTGATCCATCACTAGATTTACTTTTCAGTTTGATTACTTTAATTCAGTTATAATTATAAAAAAAAAACGAACCAAAACAAACATGAAACCGGATTAAAAGACAAAATCCATTTAACGATGCATATATATGTGCAAGAACAGCGTACCTGTTGCTTGAAAATATCCTCTTGGGTTTGCATTGTATGTCTGATCGATTCAGCATTTTGCTTTTCAAGAAACCTATCCATTGGCGTAATAACAGAAACCCTTTCTTGTTCCTCCTCTTTGTCGTCAGTCAACGTCTTCTTTGGCGATTTTCGTCGACCATTAACGCCAAATCTGATGAATCCACTATGATCAACACTCTTTAAGCCAAGGGGATTTGTCCTAATTCGCTCAACGATCTTTGTTCCCATGCCTGAAACGAAGATCATTCATACACTTCATAACCATTCGATGATTTTATAAACACATGAAAAAAAAGAACCCTAATAAACTTAGATTGTATATATGTGAGTTTACATGTGATATGATCCTGATGGAGTAATCGTCAGAAGCCACTAGTTTTTTGAAGTGAAGGGTTTGTAGACAAAAGAAGGTTGACTAGTGGGACACAATTCTTATATTTGTTTGATTAGATTCTCTCTCTCATGTTGTTTTGTCTCAAAGCCAAAGTATTTATAAATAAAAACGAATCAAAATGTCTTTCTGATTACCAAATCAATGGATGGAACAAGTTATACATCACTAAAAGTGGATTATAAATTTTTGAAAATTTTGTTAGTAATCATATTCATAGACAATATATAAAAGATCTACTAATTTTGAATTGAAAATTACTAAAAAGCTTTTTTCTTTAATGAAAATTGATTTATTTACTTTCATGGCCAATGCAAAATATCTAAATTTATCATTTATGGTATAATATCTATATATTTATCTAGTAAGAAAATTTATGTGCAAAATAGGATATATATCTTAAAGCAAACATTATTGGTAGTATCTTGATGGCTAAGATACTACTAATAATGTTGGTCTTATGCATAAAGGACATGTATAATATAATATTTTATATAAAAATTGGTGAAACAATTTGAGGAGATATGGTACAATAATATCATTTTCACTACTAAAGTTTAAAATAGTATGATTCGAGTTTTTAAATTGCAATAAATAGAAAATATGTGGTGAACATGGGCAAAGGACGAAGGAAAAAAAGAGAGCAAGTTGTTGATTTTTTGTTTTCCTTTTTTCTTTTTGGATAAGCATGAGTCTTTAGAATATATAAAAAAAGATAAAAATAAAATAGATAGAGACATGTAGATTAAAAAAAAAACACTAGTCGAGCAGTAAAAAAAAATCAAGAAATAGGAGAGTGAGACTTATTAAACTGATGAGCATGCCAAGAAGACTGTATCACCTAAGTTTTTGTCTATTTAAAATCAATTAAATAGAAATTTATATCTATAATGTCACATCGTTCATTATGTTCTTGTATTCATGTGAAGAGGAATGTATCACCTAAATTTCCACTTAACCTTGTTTGCTGGGATGTTGTTTTTCAAAAGTTGTCCAACACATAAATCATATTATATGACACATGTACTTAAGCTACTTGCATGTATACTTGTATACAACACACACACGCTCGCAAGGACATGAGAAGATCATGTCTATGTAATCTATATTTGTAGAGTACCAAATTAGATACCCAATAGGATATAAGACAAGGACAATAATTTGGCTATAAAAGATAAGGGACGATTCATTTTATTGTTTTCCTTTCTTTCTTTTTAAAACAAAATATCTATTTCGCTATCAAAATTCGATTGTTAAAAACTATATTCTTCACGGAAGTATTAAACAAACCAACTTGAGAACCCAATGTTATGTCTTTCCTTTTTTCTTCACACACACACACACACATGTATATATAAATATAGATATAGCAGGAGGCATACCTATATGGCTATATACAGAATCTGTTTGATGGGCATACAAAAACACACATATATACATATAATATAGCAAACCTTTCTATATATAGTTCATCACCTTTATCAAGTAAAACACCCAGAGAAATAAACTTTTATATGAATTACCTGAAAAGAAGAGTGGCCAAGTTGTGATTCTCTCCAAAGAAGCTCATTGATCACATGTTCTACGGTCATGCCACAAAAACTCACCTAAATCTCACACTTACCTTACTATATATATATATATATATAC
Source organism: Capsella rubella (assembly GCF_000375325.1). Lineage (NCBI taxonomy): Eukaryota > Viridiplantae > Streptophyta > Magnoliopsida > Brassicales > Brassicaceae > Capsella > Capsella rubella. The sequence goes on along the minus strand of NW_006238916.1, from coordinate 9,353,756 downwards.
GCTTCTTTACCAACTTGCTTCAAAGCATAGCAAATCCAAAAGCTGAGAGATCACTATAGGATTTGTTTTGTCAACAATTAGTATTAATGGAATAAAAAGCTCTGTGTGGAAGAAGAGATAGAGAGATACAGAGGGAGAGAGAATGTGAGAGCGAGAGAGAGAGAGAGAGAGAGGGAATAATGGGAATTCACAGCTCAGGAAATGCTTAAAACTTAATAAGGATTAATAAACAAATAATTTATAAAGATTGAAGTTAAAATAGTTTTAAAAAGGCTAAAATTTTGACAGGCTGTGGTATTATTTGTGACTGTGAAGGAAGGATGCAAGGAAAAAGCTCAGAGGTTTCATATGCTTAGCTTTTTATGTTCTCTCTCTAAAAGACAAATAAAACAATAACTTCATTTTATATATGAAGATCGATGATTTTTTTTGTTCATCATTAATATAAATGTCACTATGTGAAATAGACTACATAGTAGAGAATTAATCTTTGTATATATATATATCATGTTGAAGTCTTAACTCAAAAAGATAGATAAATTATTATGTTCAAGAGTTTACATAATTTGAGTATTATTGATAAATTGTAGAATCCTAAGTCTTATGATTTTAGATTCTGTATGTATATATTATTTTTAATAATAAATATAAGTGGGGGTGTGAGATAATTGGATGTGTTGATATAATATAAAATTGAGAAGATCAAGAGGATTTGGACAAATGATGAACCAAAAATATGTGATTTTTTAGCCAATATATTCCAGACAAGTCCTCACTGGAACATGATCAAGATATGCATGTAGCAATATTTAAAAAAAAAAATCAACAAGAAATAAAATATTATAGTAACAACCAATTGAAGACAAAGCTAAGCTTCTATATATCTTTTGTGTAACATAATAATAATGATCCTTTTGTTTTCTGTATTATTTTTAGAAATTCAGATGATTCCACTTTCCCTATTTTTTTTATGTCAGTTTGTATATTAATAAAACGTATATATTCTCCTTCGATCATCATCATCATCCGTACTGGGTGTTATCCAACCATACCCAAAAAATCCCATGATTATCAATTTTATCTGACACCAAGTTTCATGAGATAGATCCTCTTATAGTATCTATACACTGAATCACATTTTCAATTTTCATACACTTGCATATATCATGAATACTTTCATGTCTTTATATATTGGAAATAAAATTATATGGTTGATGTTTTAGGAGATTTCTCAAACCTAGATTCATCATATATGTTTGTCAAGTGACGAGATGAATAGGCCTAGATTCATTATTAACCAGTTAAAAAATCTTTTAAGTAAATATATAAAAACTATTCGCTTTTAATTTGGTTTTAAATTTTATGGCCAATGACAAATTAAAGAGTCGGTCCATAACAAAACCCTAGAAATAGAATTTAAGTTTCTTCATAAGATTCCAAACTAATTAACAACACTCTTTTTTTTTTTTTTTGGACAACTCTAAAAATAAATTATCAGCACATGATTTAAGTGGCATGATTTTAAATTTTATAATAATTTAAAAATATATATTTAAATGTTGCTTGTCTTCTACTTGTTTCGTTTTCTCCTCTCAAAGAAATCTCGTGCTAACATGGGGCTTCGATTACGCACCGACTAATTGTTATTATAACTTGAATCAGTGTACTTTATTACTCGTTATTTTCACTAATAATCACTTAGCTTTAATTTATTTAGTTATTTATTTGTGATATTGTATAATCGTATATATCCTTTTATAAAAAAAAATAATAGAAAACTTGGTAATATATTTATCGTACAATACCAAATATTTTACAACAAAAAATTACTTATCGGCGACCTTATGTCGTCTCAAAGTTAACCATAAATATCTATGGCTAAACTAGTAACGATGCTAATATGTTTTAAGAGAATATAATTAATTGCAATACTCAAGAGTTCATAGATCTTACCAATCTTTCAACTAATTGCCGGTGCATTAAAAAACAAATCTCATCTCCATCGTGGTCTGCTATTACCGTCCTTAAATCCAGATCCCAAAAAGATTAGTGTAAATTAGTACATAAACAATTCAAACACTTAAGAAAACTATAGTACATATTGATCTGCGGTCAATATTTTAATTCCCAATATTTGTTGTAATAGAAAAATCAAATGATTCCATCCGCGGATGCATGCGTATGTTATTAAATTTGTAATCGTATATAGTATAACAATCTAATTGTATTGTAGAGAGCAAAGAGCTGGCTGGATTAGGCGAGGAGCCATGTGGGACGAGAAGCAAGGAGGAAAGCTCAAAGTAGTTAATTTATAATACTTAACAATATTCTAATTAATAAACTCAAACCAAACATGATATGATATAAAGTACAAGTACTTAGCAGTAATTTACCGACACGATAATTGCTTTTATTGGCTTAATTTAGTAAACTCAGATGATTTTTTATAGAGTTCCAAAGTTTGAATCTGCAAGTCAACATCTAACTATCGTATTGGTACTACATCACATGAATTATTTTGTTTGTTGATTCTGTATATAATTATATTTATATAGACCGATGAAGACTTACAATGTTTTGTCTGTAGATAGTTGTATATTCGTTGCAGATAAATGTTGTCCATATATATTTTCAATTACTTTTCTTACCTCCTTTTTAGCTTTTTGGTTTGTTAAATAACTCACTTTAGCTTTACCTAACAATTTTGATTGTAATTACGTGAATTATTTTTTTTAATAAAATGAATCACAGAAAATACATGTCATTTTTTGTCCGCCGCATATTAGACAATAATATAAGTACCAATAACAAAAGACATGAGTGCTAATGTTCTATAGATATATGAATAACAATTAGTTTGGTCGTAATATAAATAATACCATATTGATTTTGTATGTAAAATAACTATGTATTGTTAAACAAAAATTCAATAGCCATCAACAACCAAAACATTTTCTTTCAAACAACTATCGTTTAGATGAATATGTTTAGCATAAACCGAAATCATGCATGCATATGGATTGATTGGCCTTGAATGAATATAACATTTTGAAATGGTAAAACCAAAAGTAGTAAGATATGTTGGTCATATAATGACTTTATAATGATACATGTAATGTCATGAAAGAAACTAATCACAAAAGTATTATAAACGGTGAAAATGATTTGGTCGTAATAGTAATAGTAGTATGATATTATTATTATTAGTTAAAAATGTTATATAATAATTAAAAAAGGAGTTAAAGTGAAGTGACGGCATGTGGAAGCAAAGAGTTAAAAATAAAATAAAATTAAAAAAATAGAATTGGGATTATATAAATATAAATAAAGAAAATGAAGAGTAAGCACGCCTTGTAGCCTTTCAAACGTACACAATGGGTCCTTTGTACTACCCCACTACAGTGACTATACACACACACATCTTCTTTTTTTCTTCTTCTATAAACTATCTTCTTTCTTTTTTTTTTTTTTGTTGGGGGTAGATTAATACATAAGGAACCATGATCAGAAATGAATACACGAAATCTAAAAGCCAAACAGTGACTAATCCTAGGAAAATGGACAGGATCATTGGATTCATTGCCAGTTGTTAACAGGTTTTTTTTTTGTCACAAACTTGATGATCATTACATTTTAGATAGAGATTACATATGACGACGAGAGTTCAGAATCCAAATAACGGAACATGCAATGCAACCATCGAGTTTTGTCTCCAAATCCAAATTGCATACTTACACACATACGTACGTGTAATAATTTCTTTCTTTCTTTTTTTTTTTGGATTTAAATTTGTATTTAAACCGTGGCGGTATTAATATATTTTTATATTTGTAAGATCAGGCCGAAACATTAGTGTAGATCGTCGGACCGTGGAAAATTGTCATAATATTCACTGATGATGATGGTGTTTACGAAAGCTAAACATTTTCATTTTTCAGTTATATATATATATTGAGATAATTACATCATTTATTAAGGTCTTTTTTGTGTCAAGCGATTTCTGTGGGACTTAGAAGCCACGTGTCGGATACCTGAACGAATAAACATGGGCCTTGGGTCATGTCTGTTACAAGCCACTTGTCAGTAGACTATTAGATTTAGCTTTAGCTTATCTTCTTCACTTGATACTTTCTGCTTTTGGATATTTTTATGACATAGTACGAAACTTGAAATTACATTTTTTTCTTTTTTGGAAAAAATTAACGTAACACTAATTGATGATAATATGGTGAGAATGTTCCTACAATTTTTGTAAGAATATTACTAACATACATCAGTAAAAAAAAATACAAATTTTCGTAAATCGAAATCATTCGCAATTGTAAACTTTATTTGTTTATTTATATGATTTCATGATTTGTTTATTGTAATGATTATGTTATTCCATAGTTTTACTATTCAATTCTATAGACAAATTAACCATATTTGAGTATCGCATTTGTAGTTCTAAAACTAAACGAGTACTACAATCGTTGGTTACTATGGAGAAAATTTAATATTGCTTCTTTATGTTTATAATAGTAAAATCATGATGAACAAATTTGAGGACAACTTCAGCTCCCACATACAATGAATCGGATTCAGAATATGACTTTGTATCCAAAGAAAAAAGCATTTACGACAAAAAAATCATTTCTTAAATAATTATTTTTATATAAAATTATATTTAATACAGAAGCTAGGGAATCTCTTGATGTTCGAGCCAGATGTAAGAGCATGTCCAATGGAAGTATGTTAGCAAATTTCTTATTTATAAAAGGTAAAAAAATAAATCAAAAATATATATTAACCTAAGAAAAATATCTTAGTTAGAAATTTTGCTAAAAGTTTTTAGTGCAAGGTGTAGGCAATTGATTGGTTTGAGATTTGTACTTCAAACTTGTTTTCAAAGCAAATTTTTTTAATTATAATTTTAAAAACTTTAAACTTAGAACTTTACCATTGGAAGCATATGTTTCTTTTTATCTTCAAAAATTTCTTAACTTCATAACTTATATTTTTTGTAATTACAATAATGCTAAAAAACTTGTTTACAACTTTAGCATCGGGGATGGTCTAATCTTGTGTGGATCCAAAAAAACAAAATGCCTTATTTTTGTTTTATTTTCTTTTTTTAATAATGGATTTTCGTTTTCACAGAAACAGTATCTTTGTTAGATGTAATTTGTAAATAAATCCCACGTTCGTCCTTTTTGATCTTTGTACTTGATCTCGAGTTAGTAGTACTAGTTACTTATCAATTATTATCATGGCACTTCCATAATTGACGGTCCATACTCGATATCAGACCATTAACTTTTGTAACTGAATACTATAAATAATTATATATGTTCTTAATGCTAATTTTGGAGTTAATGCTTACTTGTTGTCATTTGGAAAAAGTGGATGGATGTATCAACTCAGGACACATACATCAACTTTTCACTTATACACTATACACCATACACCATACACCATACACCATATCCTCCTCCTACTCATGGTAAAGATCCAAAAATCATGGTTTCCTTAGATCCTGTTCTGATATTGAGATCTTTACCTTTTACGACGAGAGTACTTGGGGTCAAAATTTTCACTTTTTGGAACTGGAGAGATCGTATAAACGTGTTCTTAGACCAACCAAACGCGAACAACCTACCCAAAACCTTTTGACACGAGCAAACTTTATCAGCGCATCAGGTATAACCCACAAATTTGACAAGTCGAAATACCTCTGGACTCGAGCAGACGAAGACTAAAGACCAGGTTGGGTACTTAGGTTAGTTCGCTTAACGTATAAATTATTCATTACCTCCCAACGTTACAGTCAACTGTTTTGTCAACCTATATTACTACTAATAATTTACTAGTAGTATTAGTATCGAATTAACCATGAAATATATAAATCTAGCGGACATTTAGAAAATTTCAGGTGGAAGTCTCTTGTCTTGATCCTCAAATCGTTTATTGTCTGTGGTTACAACAGAGAGAACCAAGAAGCATTATGCAACAATTTTATTCAATCTCAGTTTCTTTTAATAGTATATCCGATGATCTTCAAGTCCTCCCTTCACTGGTTTTTATGGTCCTGTACAAACAAATGTAACTTTATTAAAATGATAGACAAAAAATGTTAATCATTAAGCAAAACTGACAGAATATGAAAATCAAAACGGAAGATTTGTATGTGCTCAAGAAGAATCTAACTGGCGAAGAGTAAAGTGAAGTTACCTGCGTTTAAAGAGAAGAGAAATATGATAATTTTGGAGTTTGAAAGAGTCACTCAAGGACTTTCTTGGGGTCAAGCTGTCCACTGGAGTAACTAGAAGGCACTGCAGAGAGTTCGAGTCTTCCTTTCCATTCTTCCCCTGGTTTCAATGTGATCGGTCTCTCGATGGCTGCAGCTTCCACACAAAGCATATGCTTATAGTCTTCATCTCCCAAGTCAGAGATCGTCTTTGATTTCTTATCCCAAGGATTCCACACCACTGAAAGATGATTCACTCATATTAAAAAAAAAACACTCAGATACTGATCTCAATGCGAAAGACAGGGTTTCGGATCTTACCAGCATCAGCAAGCCCGTCCTTGCGAATAACGAAAGTCCTCTTTTTCTCGTGGTCCAAGATGGCTATCTTTGTAGGCGTGCTTAGATAAATCTTGTCAGTCTATTTTTTCACCAAGTAACAAGTGTTTTCTTATGAGTGATGAAGATACTAGACAAAAGAGATATTTCAGAAACGAAGAGATTGGAATAGAAAACTTACTTCAGATTCAAAAGTTATTGCATCGCCTTGTTCAGTAAAACGTTCTCTGTTCTTTAAGTTGTCAAGATAATCCAATGTTTCCAATCCTTCAACCCGTACTTCACTGAGGACAAGAAAAACCAATGCATATTACAAATTTTTTATTTATATTCCAGATCTCCTTAAAAAAGAAGTAAATAAATGTATGCAATGAGATTTACCTGATGTCAGAGACAGAGAAATAGGTGTGATAAGCAAATGTGAATGTAAACGGCTTTCCATCAGAATTGGTGTTCCTGATACGAGATGTCAGAGTTAACTCTCCTTCGGTCCCCAAGGCTACCCTCAGCCTGAACTCAAAACTGAAATGAACCCACCAAGATGAAAGAAAGTTAGTAATGCTCTCTGTGAGATATTTTTCGTTTAAATTTAATAAAAGCCTATTGTTTTGAAAAAAATATAGAGAACGAGTCTTTGAAGAATCATACTTGTGAGGCCAGATCTTCAGATCGTCTTCAGTTGGCCTTAGGATCAGGTCAACAAATGCATTAGAACAAGAATTCGATGGCAAAGGAGGCGGGCTAGCATCAATTTCCCAAATCCTATTTCTAGCAAATCCATGTGATTCAAGTGTACCAAAGTTACTGAACTGCACGCACAAAAAAAGAGAAACTCATAAGAATAATGAACTCTAAAACGGAACAAACAAAGGAAGAAATACAGGCACTTACTTGTGGAAAGCATAGTGGAATCCCTCCACGAATAGGTTTTGGGGGCTTGAATATGGCCTGCACAATTCATAACAAATAGTTTCAGATATGTACCGTTTGTAGCTCATATACACACATGCCGGGTAAGAAAGACTATTCTAGTATTCACAAATTACTAGACCTCAAAGTAAAAATGTTGTCTATTCTTTCACATGCTTCTTTAAGAAATGAAGTAAAGATCTTTTCCTTTTGCATGTTGATCAATGTAAATAACCAAATTTAGGCAAAGATTTCACCCAATCTTACATGAACTTCTTTGAGACAATGAGACAATTACGCTATATTAAAACAGAAATCTCGCTTTTGCATTATAGAGACACAATCAACGAGAGAAATAAAGTGAGATACATAAATGTGAATCATCGAACTCAACTTCTTTAAGGTACCATATCATCTCTAACGAAGTTGGAAACATTCATCATGAACCAAATGTCCCGTTATATTAACTAGAAACTCAATACTGAATGAAGTTGAAGACAGTACTGATAAGGAGTACCTTGCTACTGAGGTGAAGTAACTCCTCTCCGTTCTCATTCTTCCAAGAAGTTACATGACTACCATACAAGTATACCTGCATTCATTCCACAACACTAAGAATTTTAGAAAAGTAATAACACAGAAAAAAACACGATGGATATCGGAAAATTTGCAGAGAGCTCACACTCAAAAAAATCAATTCACCTCTGTGTAAACAGCAACAGATCCATAGGTTAGACTAAACATTAACACATCCTTCATCGAAATACCAGTAAGCTAAACACACAGATCCGGTTCTTCCGTTTGCATACACAGATACAGAACTCAATTACACTACAACTCGTCTAAAACCCAAGGATCTAAGAAAAATTTCACAAATCATAATCCATACGACAAAAATCGATCTCCAATTCAAATTGATCTACATCAAACAAATTAACAGTGAGAACGAGCCTGCGGCATCGTAGGTGGAAATTTACCTCGGCAGAGCGGCCGCGAGACTCGCGGAGGACGATCTTATCAAGGCCATTGATGCCTTTCGCGAGCTCAAAATGATGACGCTTCGTCGCCATGGAGAGTACTGAAAGTACAAAAACCAAGAACAGGATCGAGATCCTGAGATTTCCCGTATATATCGTCGTTTTTACTCTACTTCTCTCACTCTCTTTTCGCTTTTTTTTTGTTCACTGCTTCTTCACGCAAAACGAGTAAAAGGTTGCTGCAACTTTTTTTTTTTTTTTTTTTTGCCGTTTTTGCTCAAACCTTCTCTCTTTTACGACTGCGTTATGTTTTGTATTCTAATTTTTCTTTGTTTTGTCAAGTCAACTTTTACGACTGCGTAAAGTGATAAAAAAATAAAATTATGGACTAATGAAGTTTATTGACCATACAATATATAACAGGATAAAGATAAGATTTAATTTACATTGGTTCTTCAATAATAAGGAACAGAGGAAAAATCAAGGCCAGGAAAAAAGAAAGAATCTCACAGCCAGACATATATGTGAGATCATAAACAAACAAATAAAAAATCCTATGTATCATTTTGGAAAATTTGAATACGTATATATATTATAAATAAATATAGAGAATATACGAATTTTGCATTTGATTATTTGTAAGAAGCTCAAAAGATTGCAGATAAAATGTATGATAGCCCTCTTTGTGTTTTCTTGAACTGCAAAAGCAATAGGAAGAAAGATCAACAACAGGATCTCTTTGTTTTGTCAATAGGTGTAAAAGATTTCACCAAAACGAGATAAGAACACACCAGTGAAAAAGGCAGAAAACTTACTGGGGTTTTGGGATAAGATGAAGAAGGAATAAGACTTTGAGTTCTTGAAAGAAGAGTGTTCAGAAGAGACTAACAGACATTTTCAGCTTGTTTTGTTTCCATTTAGGCAGTTTATAGAACTCATTCTTTGTCATCTCAAATTTCTCCTTGAAATCTGATGAAGTCAAGTACGCCTGCAAAAACCAAGCTGACCTCGTTAAACACAAAGCCAATATACAAATGTTATACATAATAAGTGTTCAAGTGTTTTGAGGAATCTGACCTCTCTTCTTGTGAGGTCGATATCTGATGCAGGATCCTCTGAGTCGGTTTTGAGGAGTTCGTATGGGAAAGTAGGGAGGTTGCTCTCTTCTTCTGCTTCGTCTTCTTTTGAATCTTCATGAATGCTGCTCATTGCTTCTTCATCTTTCGTCTCTGATGTTGGCTCTGGTGCCTCTGCTTGGTTTGTAGCTTCATACATCAAAAACAATTTAAAAACAAAAAGGGTAAGCACAAGATCAACTTTATTCACCGAATTGATAGTTTGGAGTTCAAATATGAAGTTCTGTTTTTGCTGCAGACCTTCAGAAGAACTGGGGCTAGTAGGTGCTTCTTGAGAAGTAGGCGGAGAGTTTTCGAAAAGGGCTGTACGGGCAGCTATAGCTGCAGATTTTGGAGCAATCTTTGAGAGGTCTGGGGCAAGAGATTTCGGGTAAAGTTTCCGGACCATTGGACTAACCATAGGTGGTGGAGTTGATTGGTTTCTTATGTTTAAGTTCTCAAAGTTTGCTGCAAGTGCATTGAAAGCTGGAGACCGTCCCCTCACACGGGCCCTGTCTGGACTAAAGGTCATACTTCTGGACCGAGGCTGCGATTTGTCTGGAACAGCGGACCTGCTGCTATATACAGGGACTCTCCTTTTAGGTTTCTGAGCAAAAGGAGGACATAACATCAAGACAGAATCAAGATTGATTTTAGTCAAATGTAACCAAATGAGTTAAAGCTTTTACATCTAGAAGTGGCTTTCCTTTGTTTGTCAAGATTGCAAGCTTTCTCTGAAAAGAGTTTCCATGCATCTGCAAGAAGCAATTATATCGCTTAGTATGAGTTAGATTCCGAGGAGCAAATTTCAAGCCAGATGGAGAGAGAGAGAGAGAGAAGTTTGACTTACTCCAGATTTAGAAGAGTCCCAGGTGAAGAACCGAGTGAAAAATGGAGGTTCATTTCCTTCCGTTACAATATATATCGGTGTTTCACTAGCTAGATTCTCTAGGAGGAAATCATGCTTGATGAATTTCTGTTGGGGAAGACAATGAATCCAAGGATCTATAAGATTTAGTATGCAGTTTTGTACATTAATCAAATTGAATGGATCTTAAAGTACCTCTCCAATGGCTAAAACTTGTGGTTTCTTCTTGGGGTCAACTTGTTGCCCCACCCAGACAAAGATCTCAGTGTGACAATTAAGTATGAAGATATCTTCAGTCATCAAATCATCTTGAGTGAAGTTGAAGATCTCTGTAACCTATATGGAATAGAAAGGAAGGAAGAAAGAAGAATCACCCAAAGTTTGAGATCATCACATGAACATGCCATATAAAAATGAAAGCCATATCCTACCTTCAGATCTTCTGGTAAAGATAGCAACATCCACAGAGTATCACCGGAAGACCCAAAAAGACAATAAAATACGAGTTCAGAACAGTTATTGGATTGTGAAAAGTTGAAGGAAAAATCCTGGAACGGAAAAAATGTTGCAAAATGGTTTTACCGTTTGAGAATGTGCAAGAGAAGAGGTGAGAATCACTTTCTCCATCCTTTTTTATCTTTTGGCTCGGATATTCTGTTTTTCCTCCTAACAATTCCCAAAACTGTTCGGACTCTGAACCTTCCTTATGTGCCTTGGTTGGTTCATTTGGCTGTACAAATGAGAAAAAGGAATCCAAGAAACAGAGGTTCCACCATATGTGAGATCTAAGAAGTACGTTCTGAAATGCAAATACAAAGCTCAGTAACTGACTACCTTAATCAAATCCAACATTCTCTCCATAAGTTCTTGATCATCCGAGGAAGTTAGATTGCCACACCAAGTGAAAACAGTTGAATCGCCGTGTAATATATAACAGTGTGAAGAATTTAATCCTGTGGAAACCTGTTGGAACCAGACAATTATTTGCATTTCCAATATAAACAGTTGAACAAGACAGCTGTTTAATCATGGTTTATAGTACACATACTGCTTCTATCTGTATGGCTTGCATGTCCTCAGGTCCAGAACCTTGAACCCGAAACAGTGCAACACCTTTTTCATCGTAAGTAGTATCAGGGATTTCGTTCTCTGCTATGTACTTTTTGTAAGCATCACTTAGACCACCCTAAGAGAAAATAACAATTTTGTAGAGATTGTGATAAAAATTACATTAAACCTACCAGAAGAAAAAACCTGAAGAAAAAACTAGATATTGGACCTTAAATGTGATGAAGCTTTGCATGATCACAAAAAACTGAATTGGTTCCTTTCCCTCGTAAATTCGAGCCTGCACTGAATACGACTAATAAAGTTGTATCCAGAATGTAAATTGACCTGAGAATCTATAACATAAACAGGAATAAGCACCTGAGCTGGCATAAACTTCATGGATTCAACCATCTTGCTTGCCATCGAAATCGCAGATGCTCTGTCTTCCTATATAAATCATCATCAATTAGCACACATAGAGAGTAAGAAGTTATACAGTATGTAAAGAAGTTTACCTCGACGCTTTGCTTGCCAAACCAAGTACCCACTAGATGTTCCTCTCTGTCTTCTCCGGGATAGGAGTACTGGAATATATAACAATCTCCGCTGTAGAACTTTGTCTGTTCTGCTGCTTCGAGAAGGATCTTTTCTTCATTATTGATCCGCCAGACCTGAAAATTTTCATAGTTAACAACGAAAAGTGATATAGACATGGGATCACGAAATGTGTAAGAAAAAAGACAATGTATTGATTATGTTCACTTATTCGAATGCCGGTATCAACTAAAACATAGTCACTATACCTGGAGATTTCCTGTTCCGTCAATGTATGGCTTTGGTTCATCTTTAGAAGAAGAAGAAGAAGTCTTAACCAGGCCTTGAACGTTAACTCCTTGGCGTTGCAAAAGAGCTGGGAAAATAAAAACAGAGCAAGTATCTCATAATTGAAAGTTATAAACTTTGAGCAATTTGATCATTGTGGATAGTATTAGTATACTAAACCTGCAACTTTGCCTCTGCCTTGCTGGGGTTCAGCTATCGTACTTGAAGCTGGCCATGAATCAAACTTAGATCGGAACATCACTGTTTCATACCCTTCCATCACACTGACCAGGTTTAATTTTGGCCGTTCAGAAGAACGGAAAAATTCCTGAAAAAATGAAGAATGACAATGTTACCGTGAACAAAACCCATAAGCATAACAATTGCTTTGGTAAATGAGAAGAAAATTACTTCTGCAGCTTCACTTGTGTTCTTTCTTTGGTCAATTGAAGTATTTCTTCCCTTCCAAACAAACATTTCAAGACCGCAATCGAGAATATAACATATGTTAGTGTCCAGAAGCTCTTTCTCCAAAGACTCAGCCTCTACGGGTTCTGTCTTTCCCTTCTCGACACTTGAAAAGACCAAAACATGTCTCAAGACAGAACATAATAATCTGTTGCAGTAATAAGTCAATTACGAGGAAATTCTGTTATGATCAAAGGTGTTCTACCTGAAGAGTTTGATCCCATCAGATTCAGCGGTTGCGTCATCATTGGCTGCTGGTTTCTTAGGAAGCGGAGCAAACCCCCCAAACAAACCCCAAAACTCTCCAGCTTCAGCATCAGCCATCATCCTCCCATCCTCTACAATAAAAGAAAAGCACATTAAAATCAATATAGTTGGTATAAAATCCTAGTCTCCATGGTTTATGACAGTTTATTTCACTAACCAACAGCTGCGATATCGCACTTTCCATCATGGTAAGTGTCTTTAATGTACTGAACAACTTCAAGAGCTTTTGCTCTTTCTTGAATACTCGATTTAGTACCATTAAATTGAAAAATTTTAGACTCTGTATCCAGAATAAAAACGTCTTCGTGGTTGAGAGTCGATCGAGCAAACGGGACCTGTAAATGAGAAAAAAAATAATGCAAATCAAGATGAGACATAGGATCAGCTGAGGGAAAAATCATTTCAAGACATGTTAATCGACTTGCCTCTTTCACACGGACGACATGTTTGCCTTTGCAGATATACAGACGCGTTTGATACTCTTCGGGCGTTACGTGGTTGAACCCAGACGCAACCCCACCCTCTTGAGGTATTATGCAAGGTTTGAAGTAGGAAAGAAACTTCTCGGTTTCGTGACCTTGTACTTCTCGGTACTGAACAGCACGCCCACCTAACGCTGAATCTAATTCTACTGTCATAACGGCGACAGCACCTGCTTCATCCTGTTTACATCAAAACATTACCGTGATTCTTATATTATTAAAAGAATATGCCCAAAGACCAAGAATATGAATAGATTGTTACCTGACTGGAATCTTTACCGAGCCAGTAGTGAATATCGTGATGTACGGAACCGTTTCTTGACGCGGTGGTCTGGTATGAGATAGTTAGATAAGAAGGTTTTAGACACTATCATAAACTATTTAGCAGTAAACCAAAGACGAAGCAAGAAAGAATACCGACCTTTAAGACTATATAGGAATCCCCGGTGAAAAATTTACCATGAGACTCTTTTGGAACAGGGACAGGTTTGAAGCTCTCAATGCGCCAAATTTCAATCCCGCTGTATATACAATTAACATAAGTAAAGAAGAGATGAATCAAAAGCAATGCAGCAAGGCCTTAAAATGTAAAACATTAGAAGTGAAAAGAAGATTACGATTTCTGGCCAGCTCCTTGGAGAGCCTGATCCAAATCTCTCATGCAAAACGTCATTTTGGTTTTGTGCAAATCTTAAACTCTCCCTAGCTTCTGAATTTCCAAGAAACAAACCAAACCTGTAGAGATAAGTTAACGACTATGAATCGATACTTCAATACAAAATCGGAGGACGGTGTAAATGCAGAACTTCCGAAAAGAAACAAAGAAGTTCTTCTCAAGATCTCAATGCGAGTAACAAGCAAACAAACGAGATATTCTGATATACACAAAAGTAAATGCATACAATGTAGGTACTAGAATCGTTGAGATAAGCATCGTAAACCGCAAACATTATCTATCGTCTACTCAGCAACCAAAACATAAGAATAGATACCCTGATTCTCAAAAAGAAGCTGCGAATTTAAAACGGAACAGATGAGATTCGCAGGCAAAAAAACCAACAACAAGATGAAAAGTCCCCACAATCGCGTTCAAATAATCCAATGTGAACAAGTAAAAGCCAGATTGAATCAGAGGCACAAAGATATCAAAAATGAAAACAAAGTCTTATGAGGAAAAAGCAAAAAAAAAACGAGATGGACGATTATAAGAACAGCATAAGAAGAAAGAACACATGCATGAAGCTGATACCTTTTACAGATTTTTTTGTCAAAGAAGATCGAATAACGTATAATGCTGCGTTCATAGTTGTGAAAAAAAAAAAATGGTAGAAGGAAAAGTAAAATGTGATGATCCGAGAAAATAAAAAACGAACTTTGTGGTGAAGACTTCTTCCCGCTATTTCAGGTTTTTCACTTCGAAAAAATCGGCAAAAAGAGAAGAGAGAGATAACATAAAATGTTTAATCCAATATTTGTATTTCTCTTAAAACAAAAAAAAAACAAAAAAATTGTAGATTGATTTAAAAATGAAATGTAATGTTCATAATGAAATTTTTTTTTTTAAGGAAAAAAGAAAGAAATCGTCAGCTGAATTAACAAAATGCACTAACGAGTTCGTCTCCTCGCCGCACAGTATCATCCGTCACAGCCGCAGCAGTCGCAAGTGAATTTCTTATTTCTCTCTCTCTCTCTCTATCATCTCTGCTCCTACGATTTCGCCTTCCTGGTTCGCCGAACAATTTTCCGGCCATTTCCGTAGGCTTAAACGGCGGTTTTCGCGCCAGTGGATTCCGAGTCATAGCAGATTCGACTCTCCTCATCTTCACTTTACTCACATGAACCTCCGAATTAGGGTTTAAAAAAAAAAAAAGTTTGATCAGAGTTTCGATTCTCGAATCCTTTAATTGTTGTATTCCGATCATGGTTTCTACTTTTCCCGATGAGTAGTTTTATAACTTAAACCCACTCCAATTCAATTTATCGGTTAAGCAAACCAACTTAAGATTAATATGAACCGGGACTATAGCATAATGGGCCTTTTCTTGGTACTAAAATATGAGGGCTTATTTTTCACACAAGCCCAATCTGTTCTTCTGTAGAGGTGGAGAGAAGAGAGGAGCCATAACACAATTAACAAACTCCACCGCTCCTTGTTTCTTCCTCCGTCAAAACCTCTGGTCGGTTCCCGGCACCGACGTGTCCTCCAACAACAACACGTGTTATACCACACTCGATCTCGGTGGGAGCTTGTGAGTCGACGAAATTTTTACATATTTTCTTAAACTATACTATCTCATTTCGATATAGCTTTCGTTAATTATGGAGTTTAGAACTGTCCTTCTTCGAGCTTAATTTGTAAGTGTAGATTTCAAATTAGGGCTTCGTGTTTTTTTTCCGGTGAGTCGGTGCATTCATATGACAGCTCGAAAGCTTCTCTGTTTTAATGTATAGGTGAAATGGTCTCATCATCATCTTAAATTTGTGTGATTTGATTGTTGTAGGAACAGGATTTGGAGTATACGATTATAATTTCTAATTATATATAAGAGAGCTATGGCACTTCGATCAGTAAGCAGGAGGATCGGGAGCAGAATTTTGAATCACCGTTCCTTTGTTGCTTCGCTTCATTCTCATGCCACAAGTTTCGGTAATCACTCTTAAAGATCTATCTTTTTTTGTTTGTTTTTGATTTGGTTCTTTGGTATTCTAGATTATGATCTCTCTTTGAGTTTTACAGTGTGAGTTTAAATTTAAAATGTTTTTGATTTTCAGGGTTTCAAGAAATAAAGGAAGAAGATAAAAGCAAATTGGTTGGTAACGTTTTCACCAATGTAGCTTCGAGTTATGATATTATGAATGATGTGATGAGTGGTGGCTTGCATAGGTTATGGAAGGAAAGGTTAGACTCTGTGATAGTTTAGTCACCGGTGTTCTGAATTGTTCTTGTGTAAAATTTGACACTTTTGAATGGCTTCTGAATTCAGACTTGTTGGGAAGCTGAGTCCATTTCCAGGGATGAAGCATCTTGATGTGGCCGGTGGAACAGGTTAGTCAAAACAGTTAAACATGGAATCTGCTGCCTCTGATCACGAATCCATACATCTTATAATTTAAAACTTTCTAAGACTCTTTCTCATAGATATTGGTTGTAATACGCAGGTGATGTCGCGTTTAGGATCTACGATGCTATTTACAGTGTCAAACGAAGAGCATTGCAGAAAGTTGATGAGGCTTCTCTCGAAGAGACTCAGATATATGTATGTGACATTAATTCTAACATGTTAAACGTTGGAAAACAACGAGCTGCTGAGAGAGGTGAGACATCATATATCTTTGTGCATCAAATTTGTATCCTCTTTATTCCTTTCTATTTTTTCTATGTATGTGTGAACTCAGGCTTCCTTTGCTATCTTGAATAGGTCTAAGAGATAACAAGTCACTCGTGTGGGTGGAAGGAGATGCAGAAGCCTTGAGTTTCGATGATAATTCAATGGATGGATACACTATTGCATTTGGAATAAGAAATGTCACACACATTGAAAAGGCTCTAGCTGAGGCTTATAGGTACCTAGTACAAATACTTACATCCTCCTCGATTCGGGTGTTTTTTCCTGTTGTTACAGCATTTATGTATAATCTTATAAATATCTTCACACTGTTAGGGTACTAAAACGGGGAGGAAGATTCTTGTGCCTTGAGCTTAGCCATGTAGAGATTCCAGTTTTCAAAAATCTGTAAGTTTAGATGATTAGACATGTTGTGGAAACAAGTACCGAAGTCTATTTTTGTTTCTTTGATAATCTCACTTTGTTTTTGTGTTGTAGATACGATTTGTATTCTTTCCAAGTCATCCCAAACTTAGGGGAACTAATTGCCGGGGACAGGGAATCGTATCAGTACTTGGTTGAGAGTGTTCGTCGGTTTCCCCCTCAGGTAAAAACATTCAACCTTTGTTACCTTTCTGAAATATGGTATATAATTACACACAATTTTGAGCTTAGTTTGTGTTTTAGTTATTTTGCTGCACAACTTGCAAGATTTGTGTAAAAATGGTGTAGTCATCATAAGATGTTTTAACTTGTTGGTTTCTTCAAGAACATTAGTAATAACATGCCACGATCAAATCTTTAGTTAAAGGTTGTGTTCGATTCATGCATTAAGATGACTTTTAAGTTTTAACTTGGGCTTCTTCAAAAGCATTAGTAACATCTTGGCATGATCAATACTATAGCTAAAAGGTTGTGTTAGATTCCAGTAAGAAGATCAGGTTGAAGGTATGATAGCTATGATTATTATGTGCGCATTGTGTGTGATCAGGTGATGTCTGGTCTATAAGACGTTTTTAGTTCAAAGCATGTCTTGTAATCACTAGATGCATAAATTGAATGCAGGAGCGATTTGCTGCGATGATCGCAGACGCAGGCTTTGAGAAGGTGGAGTACGAGAACCTTGTTGGTGGAGTTGTTGCCATTCACTCTGCCATAAAGCTCTGACCTTTGTTCATCTCTTTTGGTTCTGCTGTTTTAAACCCAAACTGTAAAAGTTGGTAGGTAATAACTAATAAGGCTCTAAACGTAAAGAGCGAATTTACCACATAAATGTTGATTCCCCTCCATCTTTGAGGAAATTTTGTTGATTTTAATCCTATGATTAAATTACTATGATTAAATTAAATACTTAAATCTATTAATTTAGTATATTCTTTCGGAAGTTATAACAAACCTGTGCTTACCAGATACAGAAGTTTCAGTTCATCAGATCAAAGAGCCTCTTGATGTAAATGCACAGAGAATCTTTGAAACTTATATACAGTTACAACCTACTACAAGTGTAAACTGTTTAAGGCTTTAAGCAATCATCTCCAAAAAAGAGCTTCTTAATGGGCTTGGTATTGGGCCTATTTTATAAAGCCTGGTCTTTATTCTAGGGTTCTTAGGTTTTGTTCTCTCTCACTGCGTCGTGAAATCAAATCATATATAAACGTGATTAGACGCATTTTTTTTGGCCGTGAGACCAAATCTTTTCACAGTAGAGAAATCTCGCCGCCATTTGAAGAAGAAGAGATGGGAGTATTCACTTTCGTTTGCAAAAGCAAAGGCGGAGAATGGACCGCAAAGCAACACGAAGGAGAACTTGAAGGCTCAGCTTCTTGCACTTACGATCTACAGCGCAAGCTTGTTAAGACTGCTCTCGCCGCCGATTCATCTGGCGGTGTTCAGTCTTCTTTCTCTCTCGTCTGCCCTACCTCCGCCGTCTTTCAGGTTTGTTTACTCTTCCGCTTACACGTTCGATTGCTGGATCGTTGTTAGTTTTAATCGAAGACATGAACGGAAATGTAGATAGCTAAATGTTTTGTGTTAGGCTCTCATTTTGAGCTTAATATCACTCTATTTGATGCGATCGTAGATTGTTTCTGGCTTTTGATAGCTCTTCTTGATAGGTTCTTCATTTTACATTGCATCTGGATTTATCTTCAATGTAATTGCATTATCAGCTTAGTTGTGTATAACTTAGATCCATTGAGATTTTTTCCTCTAATCAGGTTCTGATTTTGGTTTGTTTAGTATCTCCTTAATATGATTACCAAGTTATCACAATGATTTAGCTTCTTCTTGATAAACGGTTATTGAATTGCATGATACGAAAGCTAAATGTTGAAATTGCGTAGGACAAATTATAATTTCTGAATTGCGTATTCGATTCTTTGTGTTGAAAAGTTTATGTTAATATGAGCAGGTGATCATCGGTGGTGGTGGTGGTGGAGGATTTGCTGCCGGAGGAGGTGCAGCAGCAGGAGGTGGTGGTGGTGGTGAGGTCGCCGCAGCCGCAAAGGAGGAAGAGAAGAAGAAGGAAGAGTCTGAAGAAGAAGAGGGAGACTTTGGATTTGATCTCTTTGGTTAAGAGACAAAACGACTCTGTTGAAAGGTTTAGTTTCTGAGGTTATTTACCTCGAGATTTTTATTTTTCTTCTGCTTCTTTTTGAGTTGAAACTTTTATGTCATGAGACTACTATAATGTAATGTCAGAAATCTATGTCTGTTTCTGGTTTTTATCCCGCATTACGCAATCATATTCATAGAGATGGTTCGTTTTCATATTTTGGTCAATTTGTTATATAGTTTCAACCTCGTATTACGAAAACATGTTATTATTCATACATTTGATGTTACAAAATACTAGTACATGTGCCTACTGTAACCAAAGTCGAAAACCAGAACATCACTCGACTTCAAATACAATTTTCATGATTAAAAACTTATGAACAACCAACCGTCCATGTCATCGCTAACAACAAAAAGCATCAAAAAGTAAGGAAAGTAGAAGATGCGTCGGAGAAAGCCTTGTCTGGCAGACGTGAAAAGGTAAGGAATAATAAGTAGCATCAGGAGTAGAAAGAAGACCGAGTCTATGGCTAATACAAAATGGGAAAGCCATGGGAGATCGCTCACCACAAGAGTAACTCCAGCAACAAATGCCATCGCCATAGATACAAGTGCGGTAGCAAGAAGTGGTAAAGCTAGTTGAAAAGCTTTCTTTGTCAGAAGAACATCACCCAGTTGTGCCCAAAGAAGAGCCATTATAGTTACCACTTACCACAGAAGAGCACATTGCTATGCTGTTGAACAAGAGAAAAACCTTAAAATTCATTCTGTTGACCAATGCAGCCATGCCTAAATCTGGAGCAGAACTGTTATAACCACCGGGTAATGTGAAACCTGCAGAGTAGGTCACAGTTGCTACAAGTGTTGCAATCACCATAAGAGTATTAACACTATTCTTGTATTTTTCTGGATTTGGTATGCGAGTCGGTGTCACGTTCGATATAACCGGTTTCAGACCATGTGGTGCACCAGCAGATACCAGAGCCATCCATGTCAATCTCTATAAGCCAATATAACAAACTATCTGAGATTATACCATACAATGTCCTTTGGGCAACGTGTTTAGCTTTAGCATCAGTTACATAGATCTACAAACTTTGAAATACATATATACCTTGTGAAGTACGTAGGTATTGTCGTCCTTCAATGCCTCAGCAATATCTAGAGCTGTAAAGCCATCATTGTTCAGTGTTGCTAGGTTAATCCCATCTTTCCATGTCAGTATATTCACAACCATCGGGTGTCTGTGTTTGGTGGCTAGATGTAACGGTGTGTTTCCATTGACGTCTTGTTCATTCATCATTCTTTTCTGTTCGTCAAGTTTTAAAAGATACTTGACAACTTTGGACTTACCAGTTTCCGCAGCAACATGAAGAATATTCTGACATTGACTGTTAAGTAGCTCTCTTCAGTCAGGACAGTTTCTAAGAAACTCCTTGATGATTCGAACATGTCCTTCCTTTGCCGCCATATGAATCGGCGTGAAGCCATCATCATCATTGACGTAACAAAGTTTTGCAGCTGCTTTGCCAAATTCTCCTAGTATATAGCGGATTCCCTCGTAAGATCCCGTCGATGCTCCAAACGAAAGACACGTCCTTCCTTCTTCGTTTCGTAATTCAATAAGTCCAGGTTCTTGACGAAGAACTATACCAAGTATATCTGCCAAGCCAAGAAAGAATGAAAACATATAGAAACTTGGCGTACAAGGTTGAACAATAAATATATACATATTGAGCCATAAGAACAAACCAGTTCTATTTGCCTTCATTGCTGCATGTATAAGAGATTTTCCTCCACTCAACAGCGAAGCTAATTTAGAAGGGCAACATGAATATTCAAGCATTTTATCTACGAGTTCAAAGTTTCCAGCTTTTACAGCCAGGTATAATGGAGATGTTTCATCATTGTTCTTCTCAAATGATAGATCATGCTTCACACTTACTAAGTAGAAAGCCACCTCTGCATGTCCATCTTTCAAGGCAGCATGTATTGCAGTGTCACCGTTCTTGCTTTTGGCAGCAATGAATGTATCATCACATAAAGACTCTGTAATGAATCGAAACAAGAAACTCAACGATATTGAGATTGCCTGCTCTGGCTGCAACATGAAGAGCCGTCTCACCCTTCAAATTCCGTTTTTGTACAAGAATCAGGAGTTTAGAGGTAACGTACTCCACAATGTGGACATGAGCCGAAGCAGCAGCGATATGAAGTATGGTGTTCCCTTGATTGTCTAAGAGTCGTTGAATGACCTTTTCGTCAGATTTTACCCTTGTCAGGAGGGAGAGTTTGTCACCTGCTCTAACTGCACACAAGATCCCCGGATTCATAATCTCGGATTCGTCATCGTCTTTGGGAATAGTCGTCAACTGATTTGGATTTGAAAGTGAACCAGGGGATGTGCTCCCTGGATCAGATCCTATGTCACACTTCATAGTCTTGCAATCTTGCTCACTGTTTGTTTCGCAGCAACGTTCAATACTTAACAAAATGTCCTACAAGATTTAATAGTAAATGAGGAAATAAGACTATCCCAATGCTAAAGTTGTAAACAATTTTTTAGCATTATTGTAATTATAAAAAATAAAAGTTATGAAGTTAAGAAATTTTTGAAGATGAAAATAAATATATGCTTCCAATAGTAAAGTTCTAAATTCAAAGTTTTTAAAATTATAATTAAAAAACTTGCTTTGAAAACAAGTTTGAAGTACAAATCTCAAACCAATCAATTGCCTACACCTTGCACTAAAAACCGACTTCAAAATTTCCAACTAAGATATTTTTCTTAGGTTAATACATATTTTTGATTTATTTTTTTACCCTTTATGACTAAGAAATTTTCTAACATACTTGCATTGGACATGCTCTTAAACATGCTCTTAAAGTGGAGTCAAACAAAACATCAATGAGATCAAGATTTAGAACATCAAACTTGAAAAATACCAAGTCACAGATAAAAATCTAGCCGGGGGCAAAAAGGTAGGCATTTTCCTTTTTTATCTCATTTGTGAAGACTTACTTTTGGTGTTAGTTTGCCAAGACAACGAGAACTAAAAAGATGCATTTGACAATAGCAACAAAAATTTTGAGTACAAACAATTTGAAAAACTTTAGCATTTGAAGTATCATAAACGAAACTAGAGGTATTTGAAAATTTTCTTTTTTTAATGACAAAACTTTATAGCATTTGAAGTATATCACAAACGAAACTAGAAACGCGACTTGCGTTTTCGACCGGTGTACTTGGAGTCCTCAGGAACATCGTTTCCTTTTCTTCTACTTTGCTCTTTCTTCCTCAAAATCCATTCCCTTCCTTTCTTATTCTTTTTAGTCTTCTGCCTTTTCCTTGCCCTATTCCGATCTGACATAGACACCTTTTTTTTTTTTTTTTGCAACAAATGAAACAAAACCCAATAATGGTAAATGAGATTTCGATATAGTAATGGCAAAATAGCAAGACAGTAATGAGTTTACGAGATAGTGCCATAGGTTTACCGTTCCACTCTCTTCGTCTTCACTAAAGTCATCTTCTGAGCAACTCTCACCATGCTCATTTTTACTGGTCTGAATACTTGTCTGAATTGAACCACATGTGAGGACCAAGAACTCTTTTCTTTTCTTAGTACTGCATTAGGGAGAACATTGGATGTCTTTAATATAGTGACTTAGAGTATCTCAGCGATTAAATGAGTGAAATCAAACAATAACAGACAGCTTCAAAGTGAAATGATAGCATAGTTTTGAGCAGCTCATAAGACTTTACGACTAACTTATTTTCTTCATTGTAAGAGAATGTTATCAATGGAATTGGCAGCACATACCTGTGCGGATAGTCAACAACAAGACCACCGCCAAATCCAGCTTGTAAGGCCTGGCGAAGAATCAATTCACGCTGAGCAATATTCTCAGGGTACACTTGAAAAACGGCTCGTGCTCCCCTTGACAGGCAGCGGTACAGTGACCCAAAGAAAGCCCTGAAGAAATTGAGAGGTTAAAAGATCAGTTTTGTGGACACACTCTCATATTGAGTTCAGTAAATCATTTACACCTACTTTAGCCTCAAACGAGGTTCATGACATGACTTATCCGCATTGCATAACCACTGAAATCAGAAAAGAAGGAAGAATTGATTAATAATCAACATAAGCATATGATGAGATATAAAAATGAGGCAGTGTAGATCCCAAAACAAACGATGAGGCAATTTGAGAAGTAAAACCTGAACAGCTGATATACTGATGGCTCCATCGATAACTCCAGAACGAAGACCTAATCCCTGAGATAGTAATATGTGGATAAGCAATCACTAATATGTAAACATACAAATTCTAAGAGAAGATGATGAAACTAAAAGTGAAGCTATATTACCTGCCCCATGTCACCAAGTAAAAGATCACCCTCAACTTCTCGTTCCACAGCGACATCTACATTGTTACCAAAGTTAGAAGAAGGCTTAGATAACAAGAAACAGGGAATAACAATAAACCCTTCAAAAAAATAAACTTACTAAGCATTGAAGCTGAAATGTCTAGACCAATCCAATGATGTCCGTTTTCAGAAATTGTTTCCCCACTCAGGCCAGATCCACAACCTTAACAAGAATATAGATTACTTATTCTCTGATCTTGCAGAAAAAAACTAAATTAAAAGATACTAAGATAAATGATGATCTAAAAAGACTAAATTTTAGACCATGTTCTGTCAAAAAATTTCAACATTTCAGACCATGGTCTGTCAAAATTTTCAAAATTTCAGCATTGATACACAGATTATTTTGTTCATTCATCGACCAATGGAGGAGATTATAAAATCAAAAGGATCCTTTTTTGATACCTATGTCGAGTAAGAATCTAGGAACATCATCTTCAGGTAAAGCAAGTAGCTCCAAAGCTCTCTCTGACAACCTCGCCTATAACAGGAACAGTGGAATCATATAAGAGAGCACAAGTGCAAAGTTTCAGAAGAAACAGAGAGAGAGAGAGAGATAGAGATTTCTTCTGGGAAAAAACAATTGAAAACCTGAATTTCAACGATACGGGATGAAGAAGTATACTTCCGAGCTTCAGTTTCATCGTAGAATATCTCCGGCGGAGCTAACAACTCAGGTCGATTCGCCATTATAAGCGTCTGTCTAGAACAGGTGCTGCTTCTGGAGGTGTGTGCGTGGCAGAGGGATGAATGAAGAACAACCAACAAACGAACGGCGTTGAACCTTTTTTTAGGGTTTAGAGAAAAATGAAAAAATTAAAAAAGAAAAATTGCAAAATGGTTTGTGTCCGGTTTGGCTAATTTCTCCAATTTTTCCCTACTGGTTTGGGAAGATCCGATTATAATAAACGGGTCTAAGCTAAAGAATAGTAATGTAATTGGGCCCAAATTGTAAATTTTGTGTAGCCCATATGTTTAGCTTGAACGGGCCAAGAAGTGATCAGAAGTTCTTACAAAAAAAGGTTTTTTTTATTACAAAAGTACTTGTCTATCTCGAGTTTCTTTCTTTTTGATTCCACCATCATTGGAAAAATCGACTGGTGTGGTGTGGTGTGGTGGAGGCGTTTGTTTAGAAGATAACTAAACAGTTAACATAAAAGAGAAAAGTCTAAACACTTGTTCCGAGTCGATTTCTTTATTTCAAAGCCAAGAGAGAGAAAACAAATCGAGGATCTGAATCGTTTTCGATACTTGTATGTTCTTCTTCATTTGAGACAGCTTATATATTAACATTTATTACCAAAAACAAAAACACCAAAAAATCCAACACTCTCGTTATCTTTCTTTCTCTTCTCATCTATTGTCTCTTGTAGCCCTAGATCTTTTAAGGTTTAGATCATCAAAGGCAAAGCTTTTGTTTTTTGAGATCTGGGCTCACACAAAGATTCTTTTTTTTTTTTTTATAAATATTCTCTCCCCATTTTAATTACCATTCAGCTCGAAAGTCTCAGGTACTGTAATAACTTCTCATTCTCTTCAGCCTCCTTCTTCACTGATAAATGTCTTTGGTCCACTCGTCTTTACAGTTTCTGTAATAAAAATCGAATCTGATAGTTTTGCTAATTAACTCTACATTTGTGTAGCTTTTTTTGGATTTTGGTATTGGAGTGAAGCTAAGTCAGTAAACTTTCTCATCGTACCTACGTGCGGGTGAGGATCTTTCTCAATCACAAGAACAACGTGATTTTTTTCTCCTTTTAATTAGGGTTTCTTTTTCTTAAATTCCGTCAATTTGATTCACCAAACGTGTGCTACTTTCGAATTAAATTCCATGTTCTAATTGCTTGTTTCTAAAGAGTGTTGCTTTAAAGATTAGTAAGTGACAAAAAGACACATTTTTGTTTTTTTTTTTCAATTCTTTTGTTGTTTGTAAATTACTTTATTTTAATGTTCTTTGATTGATTTTTTTTCAGGTTCTGTTCAATGTAAAGAAGTTAAAGATTCAAGCTTTTTTTTTTTGTTCTGCAATGGGAGAAACACAGAACCTGCACTTGTCTCCGCGACACCGAT
Organism: Capsella rubella; assembly: GCF_000375325.1. Taxonomy (NCBI): domain Eukaryota; kingdom Viridiplantae; phylum Streptophyta; class Magnoliopsida; order Brassicales; family Brassicaceae; genus Capsella; species Capsella rubella. The sequence continues at coordinate 9,327,850 of NW_006238916.1, read as the reverse complement.
CTTCTCTAAAGAAGCCATTGTTGATTGTTTTATTAGTATGCATCACTAGTGTGATCTTGGTCATCACTTACATGTATCCACAACAGAACATTAAGAACGCTGCTTGTGAAGGTTTGTCTAGTAGAGGCTGTGAAGCTGCGCTCTCTGGATGGCTTCCTGTTCATGTGAGGAAATTTACGGACGAAGAAGTTGCAGCTCGAGTTGTGATCAAAGACATACTGAGAACACCTCCTGCTCTGACCTCTAAATCCAAAATAGCTTTTATGTTCTTGACTCCCGGTACTTTGCCATTTGAGAAGCTCTGGGATAAGTTTTTCCAGGTAAAAAAATTTTCTGAGACATTTTTGATTTGTTAGATTGCTGTGTGTGTGTGTGGTATTTGACGGTTTTCCTCTATATTGTAAAGGGTCAAGAAGGAAGATTCTCTATTTACATCCACCCATCGAGGTTAAGACCAGTTCACATTAGCCGTCACTTTTCAGACCGTGAAATTCACAGCGATCATGTCACTTGGGGAAGGATTTCTATGGTTGATGCCGAGAGACGGCTTCTAGCAAACGCTCTTGAAGATCCTGACAACCAACACTTTGTTCTTCTTTCAGAAAGGTGATTTCATAATCTTATCGAATTTGCGCAAAATAGTGACCTTTTCCAGCTACATTCTCTTTACTCGTTGTATCTCTTTTAACTTTGCAGTTGTATACCGCTGCATACATTTGACTACACTTACCGATATTTGATGCACTCAAATGTTAGCTTCATTGATAGGTAAATAAATGACTCTCAGAAACTTTGGATATCTTTCTATTGCTAAATTTGGTTTCTCCATTAATATTCACCAATCCTTGTTTCTCTCTGTCAAGTTTTGAGGATCTTGGTCCTCACGGGACTGGCAGACACATGGATCACATGTTACCTGAGATCCCAAGGCAAGATTTTAGAAAGGGTGCTCAGGTAAGATACTGTTAACTTAAATCCCTGAGTTGTAGATTGTTCTTAAGTTGCTTCTCTAAATATGTTTCATAATATTAAGAAGATATGTAAATAGTCGACTAGAAACGGATTGTGTAATTCCCACTTTTCTCTTTTGGTAACAGTGGTTCACAATGAAGCGTCAACATGCTGTAATAGTGATGGCTGATGGTCTCTACTACTCGAAATTCCGGGAGTATTGCAGAGTAAGTTCAGTATTCCTTTATACCAAAGTTTACATTTGCATGTTACTGCCTACCATTAATGATTGAGTTCTGTAATAACAAATTGTTCATGAAGACACCACAACCAGATCTCTTGTGCTAATATCAAGAGTCCTCAAATTTTTTTAAACTTGGAAAAGTTTCAGATTTATTTCTTACTCTGATACTGATTTGAAAATCCTCAGCCCGGGGTAGAAGCAAACAAGAACTGCATCGCAGATGAACATTACCTGCCAACATTCTTCCACGTGAGGAGATTACAACAACTCTCTCTTAAAATATTTTATCACTGTGGTTCTTGACCCTTAACGAAATATTTGTTCTTTAAAGATGCTTGATCCTGGAGGAATCTCGAACTGGTCAGTCACATATGTTGATTGGTCTGAGCGTAGATGGCATCCAAAGACATACAGAGGGCGCGACGTTTCACTCAAGCTCTTGAAAAATATCACGGTAATGTTACAACCCTTTTTTCAACACACCAATCAAATATCTTATGCTATCACGGAGTGAATGTGAATCATCATCTGATTTAACCAGTACACTCAACTCATACTCTTGTAATTCATTGTACATATTCAATGAGAAAATATCCAAGTCTTCTATCTCCTATCTTTCATCTTTCTGATACATAATTTCCTTCCTCTGGTTTCTTGCAGTCCGATGACATGAGTGTACATGTAACAAGCGTTGGCAAGGTACATTACACGTTCACTGCATTTGAAAACACTAAAAATGTGAAATGCTTTTCTTGATTTATCTTCTGCGTTTTCCTTTTCTTAGCGGGGAGAAGAGCTGCATTGGCCTTGTACATGGAACGGAATTAGACGTCCATGTTATCTATTCGCAAGGAAGTTTCACTCAGATGCTCTTTACAAACTGGTCAGACTCTTCCCAAACTACACCAGCACAGTGGTCTGAGAGAGACACAAATTCTTGAAACTGAACCATACCATTCTTGAAACCGCAACAAAGCACTTCCATATATCTGGAGATTGGATTGGATTAGATTGGATCAAATATTACTGTAAATTCTCTGAAGAATCTGAAAAATGCTTGCTCTTGCTGGGTTTAAGTCTCTTTGATGGGACATGTTACTCTGCTTTTATTAAGGTTTAGTATAAGAACAAAATTAGAAGCAGAGATTTTTGGTTAAGGAGAGATTTGGTTTTTGTGATTTAAGCCATTGTTCGGTTAGTGTTAACCGGTGTATGTTGTTGTAAGGTGAAGCTATCAGTAGTTTAGCACAAAGAGTTTAGATTTTTTTACTGTGCTTTGGGATATATAAATATAGATATAAATAATAATGAACTTCATCTATTTACAAGCGGTGAACATATGTTTTTGTATATAAAAGAACAAGAGCTTTGCTTTCATCATCATCACTCTCAAACGTGAAACGTGTAAAATGACTCTGTTTTGGTTTCTCTCACTTTTATTCCTCGTCTCTATCCTTCTTATCTCTGTCAAACACACTAAGCGGCCATGGCGGCAACCACCGTGTCCTCCAGGCTTACCGATCATTGGAAACTTGCACCAGCTCGGAGAATTACCACATCAATCTCTATGGACACTCTCAAAGAAGTATGGTCCTGTAATGTTACTGAAACTTGGAAGTGTTTCAACAGTTATCGTTTCTTCTCCTGAAACAGCTAAACAAGTTCTTAAAGACTATGACCTTCATTGTTGTAGCCGTCCAAGCTTGGAAGGTACAAATAAATTTGGAATTTTATACTGTATAAGATATCATTTCTTGACTAATTAGGCTTTTTTCAGGCACAAGAAAGCTTTCTTACAACTATCTAGACATTGCTTTCTCTAGATTCGATGATTATTGGAGAGAATTAAGAAAGCTTTGTGTTCAAAAACTCTTTAGTGCTAAACGAGTTAAGTTGATTGAACCCCTCAAGGAGGAGGAGATGAGGAAACTGATTGAGTCAATTACTGAATCTGCTTCTCAGAAAACTCTAATTAACTTGAGCGAGAAGTTTCTTTCTTTAAACGCAAGTGTGATTTGCAAGGCAGCATTTGGTGTGAATTTCCAAACAACTGTGCTCAACAATGAAAGGTTCCAAGATTTAGTCCATGAAGCTCTCGAGATGTTGGGGAGCTTCTCTGCTTCAGATTTTTTCCCGCATATTGGTTGGATCTTCGACTTGTTCACGGGTTTACACGCACGGAGAGAGAGAAGTGTGCGAGATCTTGATGCTTTCTATGAACAAATGATTGGTTTGCATCTACAGAAAAACAGAGAATCAAGTGAAGGTGATTTTTTGGACTTGCTACTGAAGTTGGAGAAGGGAGAAGCTGTTCTCGGACATGGCAAATTCACAAGAAACCATATCAAAGCAATCTTGATGGTAAGTATAGTAGTAATTCATCTCTCACTTTTAAGATTAGTGTTGAAGATTCATGAGACTTCACCTCAAAACTAATTAGCTCATACTATGATTATTACCTCAGTCAGTTATAAGAGAATTTGTTTTCTATTTGGATGTAGAGTTTCTAGCAAGTACTATGACGCTTGACATTATCTATCTTTTCTTAATAGAACATCCTTTTGGGTGGAATCAATACTTCTGCAATAACCATGACTTGGGCAATGGCTGAACTCGCAAGAAACCCGCGGGTGATGAAGAAGGTTCAATCTGAAATCAGAGACCAAATAGGGGAAAACAACAAAACAAGAATCATAAACTTAGATGAGACTAATCAACTCATTTACCTAAAAATGGTGATCAAAGAAACATGGAGGTTACATCCAGTAACACCTCTTCTAGTCCCAAGAGAAGTAACATGTGGATTTCAAATCAACGGCTACACAATTCAACCAAACACAAGGCTTCATGTTAACGTATGGGCTATTGGCCGTGATCCAAGGATATGGAAAAATCCAGAAGAGTTTTTCCCTGAGAGGTTTATAGATTGTGACATTGATGTTAAAGGACAAGACTTTGAGCTGTTGCCATTTGGTAGTGGTCGGAGAATTTGTCCAGCAATGTACATGGGGATAACAACGGTTGAGTTTGGTCTTGCGCATCTCTTGTACCACTTTGATTGGAAGTTACCAGAAGGTATGACGGTAGAAAACAATGACATGGATGAAGCTTCTGGACTCACTTCCCATAAGAAACATGATCTTCTACTTGTTCCTGTGAAACCTTTAGATCCATGAATCATGATCTTTAAGCTAAGTTTATATTACGCAATAAAGAGTAACCAAAGCATGCCTACTCCACTTTTTTGTTTTTATGGTTCTACTTCTTACTTCTTACTTCTTACTTCTTACATACGTTACATTATGCTTGTTCATTGTTCAATCAGAGCTTAGTTTCTGGTCCGTTTGGTTTGGATCAAATTGGTTAACTGGATTAAATATCCCTGAAAACCAGCTAAATCTAAAATCAAGAGAAACAAAAAAAGACCCGGTTCAATCAGAACCAGACCGGTCCAATGTAAAAGAGAGTCACTACTCACTAGCTCGAGACTTCTTCACCTGTATTCGTTTAGTTCCTTCGCTGCAGTGTCGGCTACTTCTGTGATATTTTCTTTGCCATGGCGATTCTGTAATGCCGAATTAGCTAAGAAGAAAGGAGAATCCTTTTGCGAATCTCCATGAAGCTCCATCATCGTACTTCTTCGGGACTCTTTTCTCTCCAGTCACTGCTCAAAAGCGGCTTCTCTCCAACCTTAAACTCCATCGATAGGTTTCTTCGATATCTCTACCGTCGCCAGAAGTTTAATTGCATTGTTCACTTGTACTCTCAGCTAGATTCGAGGCAAGTACACATTAATCACCGGATTTACTCAATCGTTTCATGGGCATTCCTCAATTTGAATCGGTACGAAGACGCAGAGAAGTTTATCAACACCCAGATTTCAAAAGCTTCGATTTTTCCCAGGACCCATATGTTAGATTCTCTAATTCATGGATTCAGCGTCACGCGTGATAATCCTAATAAGGGCCTCTCGATTCTCAGAGATTGTTTACAGAATCACGGTGCGTTTCCTTCCTCCTTGACGTTCTGTTCACTGATTTATCGGTTCGTTTCGAAAGGAGAGATGGATAACGCCTTAGAGGTTCTAGAGATGATGACGAATAAGAAAGTTAATTACCCATTTGATAATTTCGTTTCTAGTGCTGTGATTTCTGGGTTTTGTAGGATTGGTAAACCGGAACTTGCGTTGGGTTTTTTCGAGAGTGCTGTAGATTCAGGAGTTTTAGTGCCGAATCATGTAACTTATACTACGCTTGTGAGTGCTCTTTGTCAATTGGGTAAGGTTGATGAAGTGAGGGATTTAGTTAGGAGATTGGAAGATGAAAGATTTGAATTTGACTGCGTTTTCTACAGTAACTGGATTCATGGGTACTTTAAGGGAGGTGCTTTAATGGATGCACTTATGCTGGACAGGAAAATGGTGGAGAAGGGAATAAGTCGAGATGCTGTTAGCTATTCAATACTAATAGATGGGTTATCGAAGGAAGGAAACATTAAAAAATCATTTGGGTTATTAGGGAAGATGATAAAGGAAGGAATAGAGCCAAATTTGATCACTTATACAGCTATTATTAGGGGAATCTGCAGAAAGGGTAAACTTGAAGAGGCATTTGCGTTGTTCGATAGAATTCTGAATATGGGAATTGAAGTGGATGAGTTTCTCTATGTGACTTTGATCGATGGAGTTTGTAGGAAAGGAAATTTGAATCGAGCTTTCTCTATGTTGGGAGATATGGAGCAGAGAGGGATTCAACCAAGCATCCTTACTTATAACACTGTGATTAATGGACTGTGCAGAGCAGGTAGAGTGTCAGAGGCGGATGAGATTTCCAAAGGAGTTGTGGGGGATGTCTTTACTTATAGTACTTTGTTAAATAGTTATATAAAGGAAGAGAATACAGATGCTGTATTAGAAGTTAGGCGTAGGTTTGAAGAAGCTAAGATCCCTATGGACTTGGTTATGTGCAACATTCTCCTGAAAGCATTTCTATTGGTGGGTGCGTATAGCGAAGCCGATGCACTTTATAGGGCAATGCCTGACATGGATCTGACTCCAGATACGGTCACATATTCTATGATGATTGAGGGGTTCTGCAAAATAGGTCAGATCGAAGAGGCACTTGAGATATTTAATGAGCTGCGGAAAAGCTCGGTTTCCTCAGCTGTATGTTATAATTGGATCATTGATGCACTCTGCAAGAAAGGCATGCTGGAAACAGCCACGGATGTACTTATTGAGCTATGGGAGAAAGGTTTGTGTTTGGACATCCGTACATCTCGGAACGTGTTACATTCAATCCATGCTAACAGAGGTGAAAAAGGAATACTCAGTTTTGTTTATACACTCGACCAGTTGAATTCAGATCGGTGTCGTGGGATGTTCAATGATGCTATCTTTATTTTATGCAAGAGAGGTTATTTCGAGGCTGCAATTAAAGTTTATATGATTATGAGTAGAAAACGCTTAACAATTACATATCCTTCTATGATTCTGAAAATTCTAGTGGACAATCTCAGAGCATTGGATGCTTATTCACTCGTTGTCAATGCTGAAGAAACTACTCTGCCTTCAGTTGATGTGGTTGATTACACAATCATTATTGATGGTCTCTGCAAGGAAGGATTTCTAGTAAAGGCCTTAGATTTGTGCAGTTTTGCCAAAAGCAGAGGCGTCATGCTCAATATCATTACATATAATTCCCTCATAAATAGACTTTGCCAGCATGGTTGTCTTGTAGAAGCTCTCCGTCTTTTTGACTCCCTAGAAAATATTGGTTTAGACCCGTCTGAGGTCACATACGGCATTTTGATTGATAATTTATGCAAAGAAGGGTTGTTTCTCGATGCTGAGAAACTATTGGACAGTATGGTATCTAAAGGACTTGTACCGAACATTCTCATTTACAATTCTATAATTGACGGTTATTGCAGACTCGGGCAAACAGAGGAAGCCATGAGAGTTTTAACTCGGAAAATGATGGGAAGGGTTACACCTGACGCATTCACAGTCAGCTCAATGATCAAAGGTTACTGTAAAAAAGGTGACATGGAAGAAGCTCTCAGAGTGTTTGCTGAGTTCAAGGATGAAAATATCTCAGCCGATTTCTTAGGTTTCTTGTTTCTGATTAAAGGTTTCTGCACAAAAGGGCGAATGGAAGAAGCTAGGGGACTCTTGAGAGAAATGCTTGTTTCAGAATCTGCTATTAAGCTGATTAACAGAGTTGATGAAGAATTGGTTGAATCTGAATCGATCAGAGGCTTCCTGGTCGAGTTGTGCGAGCAAGGAAGGGTCCCTCAGGCTATCAAAATCCTAGAAGAGATAAGTTCAACTATCTATCTGTCTGGTAAAAGCCTGGGTTCTAGTCAAATGTTACAATTTCTGAATGGTGTGAACGAACAACAGGTAAAGAAAGAAGACTATGCTTATGATTTCCATACCCTTCACTCAACCATTAGATCACTCTGCTCCAGTGGGAAGCTGAAGCAAGCTAATGAATTCGTCATGTCTGTGCTTTCTTGTATGCCTAAATAAGTCAGTATGTTTGCTTAACTGCTCAAGCCACCAAAAGCCAACCCTACTTACTCTTGAGTGATTCTAACAGACTAGAGCTGCAAAGCCTGCAATGGAATATGCAATTATGTTGAATTGCCGATAAGGTTGGACATTTAATGGGTTCATTCATCGAAATGGGACAACTGACGGTTGATTAACATCTTCCCTGTAAGATATACTGGTAAGTTCATATTCTCATTGCTTGTGATTTTTGGAGTTTGAGAATTTCTTACAACTTTATTTTTTCTATGTGCTTTACACCTCTCATGAGCTCTTTTATCTTGTAGGAACCTCTACAGAGAAATAGAACTTAAAAATGTGGCACCATGGAGAGAATGGGAAATCCAAGGCAGAGAAGATGCTTTATAGTGTTCATGTGACAAAGAAATCTATTTTACAGCCGAGACAGGAACCTGTGGCACCTCAGTGGCTCAGTCATGAGGTAACAACAGTAATCAGGTTTTACATTTTTTAGTTCCTAACAAATTCCTGCTTTCTGAAATTGGATATCTTCTTGATTGAAAGGGAGATATATTGGAAGATCCTGCGAATGAGCCAAAAAGAAAGATATGTACATGATAAGAGTAGACCCTGGAGATGCTCCCGATGAGCCTGAGTACATCGGGATAGGGACATAATCAGCAATCCCGGTCTATTCAAATTTTATTTATGTGCTCTCATTAAACTTGAGATCTGTGCTCTGTTGATCCATGTAAAGCGAGTGTAGAGAGAGAAAGAGAGAGGTTACATTGATAGCATAGAGCAATTAAGCAGCACTTAAAAATAAATCCTAAATAAAAAGAGAAACAGAGAATAAGTAGGTAACTAGAGAGATTGGTGAAGGCGAAGGCAGTCCTTGTTGTTCTTCAAAGCCAAGACCCTCTGCTTCAGACTCTCCACGAGTATCGGCATCTCAGGGGTATAGTAACCACGAAAGAACGTGGCGCCGTAAGCTCAGGTTGACCTCTGAGAAAACAATGGCTTGCGTATTCAAATTTGTCAGCATCAGAAACTTTGGTAAAGCCATAGCAATATAAACTTTGAAAAAGGAAATACCATGGTAATTTTTTTTTTTTTTTTGGTAACACTTTACCATGGTAATTTTTTTTTGTTAAGTGTCTAAAATTTTATTTTATAATTAAAATACATTAACTTTATAGTGTGCAAAGTATTTCTAGGTATATACACTTATTTTGCAAACACATTTGCACATTTTAAAAACACTTATAATTAAAATAAATAATGATTCATTCTAAACAGATTTTTAGACACCCATGAAAAAATAAGCAATAGAGATGCTCATAAGATTTCTTTTTTTTTTTTTTTACCAATGGGAAAATTTATATCATTTTCAAATTGTGAGAGAGAACAGACAAAAGCTAATAACTTTCTCAATGATCAGTTCTTACTTCTTACAAGAGATATGTGAAAAGGTAAAATTTATACAACCTTTTGTTACTACTTAAATCCTCTTACATCTTGTACGAACCTCTATAGAGAGAATGAATCAGAGAGGAACAATGATAGGAGCTCGAGGAACTCTAGGCTGTAGAGGAACACAGTCCCAGTCCTTACCAGCTCGAGCAACTGAGAAATGTTTTGGAATCCATGATTCTCCAATAGCCTCTCTTTTCCTCAAAGACTCCCTCTGCCTCTCCTCCACATCTCTCTTCGCTTCTCTTGCTTTCTCCCAATCTTTCCTCATGATCCCTTCACTCACCTCACTCCACACCATCCCCGACTCGCTCTCACTCACCTCCTGCATGCATACCAGAAATAACTTAATTAAAGAATATTGAAGCATTAAAATTTATGATCTCCCGGGAAAGTTTCTAAATAAAGTAACCGTACCTGCAGGTTCTTGACAATGGGAGTTTTGAGTTTTGCAATGTTTTCATTCGCTTTGTATATAACCTCAAGCTCTCCTGTCTTGGTATTTTTCGCGGTAACAGTTCTGAAAACATTTACCTCACTGTAAGTTTTGATGTTCAACTGCAATAAAAACTTTGAAACATGGATTATAGCTAGCTTCTTCTTTTGTTTTGTTACGTACCTGTCCCAGTGTCCAAAGATTTCATAGAGTTGTTTCCTAGAGGAAGATTCAAATATCTTTCCTTTAATGGCTCTTTTGTTGTTTCCTGTGAATCTACTGACAAAGGAGTCGGAGAGTAACTGCAACTCGGCTTCGAGTCTCGTCTCCGGGCACTTTATTACCACTTTTCCGGCCCATTGAGCCCCCATCGCCGGTAAAAACGTCATCAGTAGTTTTGGTTGGTTCATTACGTAAGTCTCTTTGTGATTTACAACTTTCATAACTCTTTTACCCTTCAACTCAACCTCTACGTACGTACCTTTAATGTAATTAGAAAAGTGAGAAATCTCAATTCATTAAACGTGTATTCTTGGAGTGGGTTAATAATCTATAAAGTATAAAATATTATAATTGAGATTTCTCATTTGATTATTATACGTACCACGAAATTTAGGTGTGAAGTATTGACATAACATTACGTCTATGTTTTCTTTCTCGTGAGTTGCATGAAGAGCTGACACTGGTGGATGATGCGATATCTGAAAATATCAAAACACATAACATTATATGTTCATTGATCTTTAATACTAATTTTCGTATACACTGAAAGAGTTATTTTATAAAAACAATACTAGTATTATAGAAGAAAAAAGTTTAAAACACTTGCCTGCTCGACGAGAACGTTGATATGAGCATTGGACACGTGGTGAGTTTCGCCGATGACAGGGTTATAGGGAGCCATGCCAAATACCAATGGCCGGAGAGTTGCGATGTACCACGTCACGACTGATTTGAGCCGTTCGATTGGTTGATCACGACGACTACATTCGCCGAGTAGATCGTGACCATCGAAACTGTACACTATCTCGCCATAGCATTGCAGCTGCGATCTCGGTAGGTTCATTTGAGGTGGAAGCTTTTCACAGTAAATCAAACTTATGTTTTAGTTATATAAATTGAAGCATGTTATTATCAAGTTTAGATTATTTACAAGTGCTAGCTAGATGATAATGTAATTATGTTTAATATATGTTTCAAGTTAAATATACGAAACTATAAGAGCAAATTTTGGATATACAATGTGGAAAACCTTAATAGAGAGAAAAATCGAATCTCTTTTTTTGGGTGATAAAATTTTGTGGAGTGGTATATAAGTTAGACCCAAAAAAGTATATACTAAACATAGTACATCTTCAAATAAATACTTGAATATACATACTTCACTTTTTTCATCGATGACAAACAGAGAAAAAAGAGACACAAACAAGCGTTACGTACCTGAAAATTAGAGAGATCAGATCCTGGCCGTACGTTTTTGAAGAGGCTTAGGATCCGCTGGATGAGATTGGGAGGTGTGTTTTCAGAGTCTTCTTTCTCATCTTCCAACGAGAAAGGCTTCGCCAAAACAACCTGCTTCCCCATTTCTTCTTCTTCTTCTTCTTCTTCTTCTTCTTCTTCTTCTTCTTCTTCTTCTTCTTCTTCTTCTTCTTCTTCTTCTTCTTCTTCTGCCTTCATTTGCACACAAAACAAGTTCAAAGCCAACCCTAAGAAAACGAACTTTATACTGTATATGTATAGAATCAATGTGAAAAGTGAAGCAAACACATATCATGACATACCCTAGAAGAGTGATGAAGAGAAGCGATTGTTGAGGCTAGCCTTCTAATTGACGTTGTTTACAAAGATTGTAAGAAAAAGCAAAAGAAGTAGGTATCAGAATCAAACCCTCATGATGAATTAAAAAAGAACCTAAAATGGTAGATTATAATTAGCCAGTCGATGGATGATGCTATTAATAGAACAACATGCATATCCAGAGAGATTCACCTAACCAAGGCTAGATCTTTAATAAGGATCAGGTTACAAGGTAAAGAAAACGTATGGAGTTTTGCTCAATGTGTGTATATTATATACTCCCTTTTTTTTTTTTTGGACAAAGAGTATTATATACTCCCTTTGTGCTAACATATAAGATGTTTTAAACTTTTTTTTATATTCCACATTATTAGATTTTCTCATTTATACAAATTTTATATTAATTTTAATTGTGTATGATTATTTAAAACTTTCAATATTTCTTACTATTAAGGGGGTGTATTTAAAGTGGAATTATGTATTTGTAAATCTTTTCAAAACTCACCTAAAACCATGGGATTAACTAAGGAAATCCTCTCAAATCCTTCAAAATCATTAAAAATCTCTACAAACTATTTTCAATAACAGTGTATTTAAATGTGGATTTTGAAATCATTAGTTTAATAAAATTGGATTTTTATGAGATTTTCTAAAATCCATGTTTGAATAACATATGATTTATAAATTATACACAAATCTCTTTAAATTCCACTCTGAATACACCCCCTTAATGATTTTGAAGCATTTGAGAGGATTTCCTTAGTTAAAGGTATAGAAATCCAAACCCCATGATTTAAGGTGAGATTTGTAAGGATTTGATAAAAATCATATGAACTTTCTTAAAATCATCAAAATCATTTATTAAAACTTAAGAAAACTCAAATTACTTAAAAATTCTACTTTGAATACACCCCCTTAAGTAAATTTTTGTAAAAACATTTATTATTTCTTAATATTTGTGCTTTTAGCTTAAAAAATCATAAATATGATACTTCATCTCTTCCTAATTGATATACTCCCTCTATTCCAAATTATAAGATTTTTTAAACAAATTTTTGTTTCATTTTGTAAGATTTTATCCAATTTTTAGGCATAATTTATGTTTATTTAGTATATTATATGACTATTTATATTCTCCTCTCTCTCTTTTAGTTATTCCTTAAACATTTATAGTTTCTTAAACATTGTGTTTTTAGCTTAAAAATCTAAAAAAATGGAATAGAGAGAGTATTTTTAGATTTTTCACACATATTAAGAAACATTTTAAATTTAGTTATAACTAAATCATTTTTTGTAATTTGGAGTCTTTTTTAACTTTAAATCAATAGTTTTAGTTGTTTATATTAAAATTTGCAAATCCTAATTAATAACTAATAAAAAAACATAGATAACTTAAAAATTCGAAAAAATTTATAGAAAATAGATTAATAAAGAGCATAGGATATAAACAACTATAACTTTTAGTTTTTTTTTTGCAAAAAATTTTTTACGACTTTACTTGAATCTGAACTTTATTACGATTTTTGTTCTTTTTTTTTGTTCCGTGAAACACTTATCATATATCATCTCATTTTTTATTTTTAAATTGTAAGACTAGCATGACAAATTGACAAAAAAAAAATAGAGTAGATGTATTTCTACGAGAACGCTGGATAGCAATTTCCCTTTCACATTCGAATTTTACACAACTCTAAATATTAACTGATTATTGATTCATGCAAATTGAACAACTTGGAGCATCATATCAGACATCATAAGCATTTATTTCTTTCGTTATTTCAAAGGCAAAAGAGAAATTTAGTATTACAATAGTTTTAAAAACAGTCATAGGTATCTCAACGAAGCCATCGATACACTTGAAAACCTTTCGAATCATACCGGGCTTTAAATTGCTTCATTTGGGATCCGAAGTACGAACTCCCTGGCGCTTGAAAAATTCTCTGAATCCATAAGGACTCATATCATAATTGTACTGCCAAATGCAACATACAAGGAAAAGTTACCAATCTTTAGTCTCTGCAATGGATGAATATATGTGTAAAAGACAATTTGTGATGCTTCCACTTACAGGTACAACTTTCACTGAATACCGAGTGACATTTGGATCCTGTACCTTACCTTCATTACCCGCCTGCATCAGAAGGATGTTCATTTTACGAGATACACGAAAGCATAAATGGTTTAAACAGGTTATATACACGAATTTAGAACTATACTTGTTGTGGGCTATGGAAGATTTCAATGAAAGGATATTCGCTTTTCTGACGAGTTATACAGAATCCGGGATACTTGGGGCACTCAACCTGAAACAATCCAAACACAACAGTCCCTTAATAGTTTAGAAAGTTTTCATTTTGTCTTATTTTATACTGTTTACGAACTCACTCTCATAAACTTTATGTTAGGATAGAACTCAGCAGCAGCTTCCTCAAGCATCCGGTCAAGATGTTGTGTGTAGTTACTTCTGTTTTATGGAAGAAGACACTTAAATTGGAAACATAACAAAGAGGGAGGGTAATTTGCAGGGTTCTGGAGAAGGTTAATTTACCTTATGGTGAATGCGACAACCACTGGATAACCCTGGTGAAGGAGTTGGACAAACTCTCTTTCTGATGTAAAATGAAGAACCCGCGATGGCCCGAGATCCTTAGGATAGCCGCTGTAATACCTTCATTTCAACAGAAAGATCAACCCTTTTCCATGATTGGTCTCTACGATGTCACAGTTATAGAATTTAACAAAACAAACTCAAAAAGCATTACTTGCAAGTGGAGCGAAGCTGGAGAAGCATTCTATCAAGAAATGTTGAATCTCCCATCTGAGCAAACCAAATATATACCAGACTCAGGAAAATATTCCGATAGCTTATTATGTGATAACAGAGCAATACTTGGAGATAGATTTTTGCATTTTGAGTATATTTTTCTCCAGTAACTAAAAGCCAATGTAAAGATCAAGTTCATCAATATAAGTAAGTGAAACCAATAAATCCCTTTAAGAGTTATGACAGAAAGGTATAAAATTTCTTTCAGGCATTTCATCGAACAACATGAGCGCGCTAAAAATGAACCTCCACTGATCTCATCACATCAATGCAAAAGCAGTCATGTGGTTTCCGAAAACGTATTCAAGCATTGAATAAAACGCATAAAGAATATAAATTTCGCCAATCAAACAAAAAACCCAAAAAAAAAGAACCAAAGTAAAGACTGTAAGTAAATCCTAACAAAGAAGATAAATTGCAATTCGCTTACTTCTATCTTTTCTAGTGAAACGAATTCGAATCAACAGATACACAAAGCTTTTGAGGAGATATGTTAAACCTGAAGGGCTTGTTTCGATTTTACTCTCACTGCTGAAAGCCTCGAACCAGAATCGTGGATTATGAATTTAAATTGAAGACGAAGAATAATTTTTTTTTTTTCTGTTTTAAATCAAGAGAAAAAGGAAAATTAGAAAAAAGGAAAATAGCTAAACGTTTTTTAAAAAAGGAAAATTAGAGAAAAAGAAATAGTTGGCGACAAAGAAAAAAGAAAATAGTTGGCGAAAAAAAAAAGAAAAAAGGAAATAGCTAAACGTTTTAAAAAACGGGTTCCTCTTTCCCTTTGGTAGATATTAGCTATCTCAATTTTATCATTAATTGGATTTAAAGCTCTGGCTTCATGAGGTTTGGACTGTGCCATGAGGGACTTTTCAACATGTTTTTGGTCTTTTTAATTGGATGTTTCAGGTTTTAAGTAAAGTCACTGTCTTCAGGGGTCTTGTTCTTCCTCTTAACTATTCTTTTTCTTCTTCTTTCTTTTATTTACTAGTTACTTACATTACTCTCTTCGTCTTGCAGGCATTTCTGTCATCACATATGCTTCACCTGCTACCTACGGCTTCAGCCTTCTTATTGGTTCCCTTTTCTAAACGAATCTCTATTTTCTTCTGAATTTTCACTATGGTTCGGTGTTTTTTTCCTAATTACATGTGATTTACTTGTAATCCTGTTATTTCAGGTTTTGGATGATGCTCTTATGGATCAATGTCACTGTCTTCAGGGGTTTTGTTCTTCCTCTTAACACTTCTTTTTTCCTCTTTTTTTTTTTATTGTTTAGTTATATACATCTCTTTCTACCTCTTGTAGGTGTTTTGGAAGCAATTTACGATATGTTCATCGCGTATTCATCTCCATGATACGTCTTCAGGCCTTCTCATGGTTTCCCTTTTCTAAACACCTTGTCGACTTTTTGTTTCTTGGTTTAGGTTTGAGTGGTTTACTTGTTTTTTTTCTTATTTCAGGTTTTGGATGATGCTTTTAGCCATCAGTGAAGGGCTTGGACTTGTTTCTTCTCTGTGCTATATGTCTACGAATTCTGAGTTTAACTTTCAGGTTACCTCGGATATGTACACCTTTTTGCCTAGCAGTTGTTTTATTTATTATTGGCTACTGTTGGTCCTCTGCCTCTTTTGTTTCCCAGATGTTCTTGTTGTGTAGACACATTCAGATGAGAGATGACCCACAAGTTCAGGTATTTCCTCGAGGTCTATGTGGTTTATTCAGGTTCTTGCGTTCTTTTACCTAAATTGATGATGTGTTTTTGGAAAAAAAATGAATCTTATTGCGATTATTTTCTTGGGCCTAATTTAAATGTGGCAAGTCACAGCTACTTGGAAGAAGGTGATCACACGTGAAGAATGGGAGATGAAACTAAATGCTGTAAACTCTGGTGATGAATATTCTTGGGACTGAAGGTTATGTAGAAGCTGCTGAGAAATTCCAAAGGGAGTCTGAAATCAGATGTATCCTTTTTTGTGATTCTGTTGAGTGTTTGTGCCCTCTGTTTGGTTTGTGGAATTTGAGTGTTTGTTTTCTTCCAGCCGAGTTTGTTTTCATATCTTTTCATCTCCTGCAGAAGGCTGGACATGTGATAGATATTCAGGTTTTGTTCCTTTTTCCCTCTAAAATCTGTTGCAACATCTTTTATGGAGCAGTGATGGTTCATGCCTCGAGTATCATCTCTTCTTCTTCTTAACGCGTCTCTAATTTTTTTGTTTTTTTTTGTTTGTTTCGGTAACTAAGTAAGTTTCTTCGTCTTGCAGGTGTTTTGGAAGCGGAAGCGAAGTGAAAGCGACAGTGGGATCATAGATTCGCTTCCAAAACGCCTCTTTCTATTTGTGAATTACTTCACGAGAAGTAAGCTTTGGAGTTCCTCACTGGTTGACTCAAGGAGTGATCTCATATGTATGAATCCTTTTTTCGTGTTATCTCTCCTCTGTATGTCTTATTGTATTATTTTGCAGGATTTCTTTATCAATCACTATACTTCTGAACCTTTGCAGTCTACTCGCAGTCAGATGAAAGATGATCATAACTTCGTTTTAAATGGGTTTGTACTTATTTTCTGTCCTTTTCATGATGGATGATATGTCTACTAAAGTAGTTTTTGTATTTGAACATCTTCAAGTCTGAGCTCCTCTTATGAAGAAAGCTAGACATGTTGTTATTCAGGTTTCGTTCCTCTGCAATCTTTTAATTCATACTTCTGGGATTTTGATTTTTGGTATGTTGAGGATGCAAAGCAGACAGTGTCCCATTTTGATTTTTTAGCATCGATGGTTGAATTTATTTACATGTGGTGTTTTCTTTTTCTTCCTTATTCTGTTTTGGTTACCATTATATTTAATGGAGATGTGATCAGCTTACCTCCCCTTATCTGCTTGTGCCTGTCAAATTATTGCTGCACGGTGCTAGTAAAAGTCTAAATCAGTACTTTTACAGTTTTACTTATTCAGGTAAAAACGAACCTCGATTATGAAACTACGTCGTTCTTAAAGAACCTAAACCATTCTCTCCTCCAAACCAATCCCAGATTTCTCAGCCTCATGAAATGAGAAAAACAAAAGAAACATACAAAAAGAATACGTTTTGATTCCATTTTTCGTCTAAAGCATAACTTTTGTTCCCTCATAAACAAAACCAAAAATAAAAACACAATTTTCATTTATTTTGATCGAAACAGTAATGAATCTATTTGGCACGAAATCGAAGATTTGATGAAGAAAAAGCATTTGTGTCAAAAATGGCGATTCATGAAGAGATCCAGTTTTTAAGAACACAAGACCCTCCTTGCACTTCTGGCGCATCGCCGTCTCAAGATCACCGGTTCGAGAAGCTTCGCGGTGTCCGATGGCGAATTAACCTCGGAATTCTCCCGTCTTCTCCTTCCTCCACCATTGATGAGCTTCGCAGAGTAACCGCTGATTCCAGAAGAAGGTTTTGACTTTTCCCCCTACATTTTTCACCATTCTTAGTTTGAACATTTCAGGGTTTTGCATTTCTCGATTTGGTAGCTCCAGATTCAGACTCAGATCAATTCATGGAAACAGAAGTTTATATTTTTTATATGTTGATTATTTAGTAAAAGTTTTGACTTTTATGTGTTGTTTCTTAGTTATGCTGCTTTGAGAAGACGACTCTTAATTGATCCACATTTACCCAAGAAAGGAACCAATTCTTCAGATCTAACTATTGATAATCCCTTATCACAAAATCCTGGTAATATTCTAAACTTTACTGTCTCTCTTCTTTCAAATACATTCAATTGCATTTTCTCTCCCATGTAGTACTGATGATATGAAGCCTTCTGGATTGTGTAGATAGTACTTGGGGAAGATTCTTTCGTAATGCAGAGCTCGAGAAAACGCTTGATCAAGATCTCTCTCGGTTGTATCCAGAGCATGGAAGTTACTTTCAGTCCTCTGGATGTCAAGGGATGCTTAGAAGGGTTCTTCTCTTGTGGTGTTTGAAACATCCGGAGATTGGTTATAGACAAGGTTAGACACTTGGTTTTTTTAGGGTGATTTGCGGGAGATGTTTTGTGGTTTTAATGGGATTTTTTTTTTGGTTTTAGGGATGCATGAATTATTGGCTCCTTTGCTTTATGTTCTTCAAGTGGATGTGCAATATCTTACCGAAGTGAGATCAAACTATGAAGATCAGTTCATTGATTTGTTTGACGAATTGGCCTTTCAAGAACGCGATTCTGGAGCATATGACTTCGATATAAAAAAGGTTTTGGATGGTTCCATGGAAGACGAAGAAGATGGGCCATCATTTGGAAGCACCAATAAGAAGAAAAAACCCAAGAGTTTTGATGAGCTTGACACCGAGACGCAGACCGCTGTGCTGTTGAGTGATGCATATGGAGCGGAAGGCGAATTGGGAATCGTTCTATCTGAGAAGTTCATGGAACATGATGCTTACACAATGTTCGACGCTCTGATGTATGGTGGATCATCCCTTGGTTCAGTTTCTGTTGCGAATTTCTTTGTTTATTCCGCTCCAAACGACTCTGTCACTGGACTGCCTCCTGTGATCGAAGCTTCTGGGGCGTTGTATCATTTACTGTCTCTGGTCGATGCTTCTCTTCACAGCCACCTCGTTGAGCTTGGCGTTGAACCACAGTACTTTGCTCTCCGATGGTTACGGGTTTTGTTTGGGAGAGAGTTTCCGCTGTATAATCTATTGATTGTGTGGGATGAGATATTTTCTGCTGACAATTCTGAGGTGGAGAGAAGCGTTGAGGCTGATTTAGGGTTTGAATTCAGGATCCTTAGCTCTCCCAGAGGAGCTCTGGTTGCTGGAATGGCCGTTTCGATGATACTTTATCTTAGATCATCGCTGCTGGCAACCGAAAACGCAACATCTTCACTCAAGAGGTTACTGAATTTTCCAGAGGACATTGATCTGGGCAAAGTTATCGAAAAGGCCAAGACATTGCAGAGTCTTGCTTTGGAAATCAATGCTCGTCGTGATTTAGTTCTGAAAGGGTCGAGAAAACCGATGAGAGGTCACAGCTTATCGGTTGATTCGATCTCACTTAGCTCTTCTCCTGTTGGAATAGTACCCGAGAGCTACTGGGAAGAGAAGTGGAGAGTTTTGAACAGCGCAGAAGAAGAAGAACGGAAAAAAAAAGCGTTGCAGAGACCAAAAGCAGGGAAGAAGAGTTGGTCAGAAAGAGTAAAGCTAAGGCTTTCAAGGACAGAATCTGATCCTTCACCTGCTGAAGCAAATAAAAGTGCAAACAAGCCGCCTATTAGACGAAGTTTACTCGATGATTTATCCCGACAACTCGGTGAAAAAGAGATTGACTCTCCTGAATTACCAAACCTGGAAACTGATATCGAACGCTCATCTACAGTATCTGATTCACCCAGCTTGGATTATGAGGATAACAATTATGATAAAGGAAAAAGTGAGAACCAGATGGATTTGCCTCTTTCCGTTCCTGAGAACGAGTCAGAGACGACATCAGGGATGAATATTTTTAGAGAGAGAAATATATTTTCAGGTAAATTCCAGAGGCTATGGAGATTAGGTAGAAACTTGTCTGGTGAGGAGACCTCGGAGACCAAAGATGCTAAACCGATAGATTCTGAACATGGAAAGACAGATTCAGATTCAACTGCAGGTAACGGAGATGCATTAAAGAACACAGGACGGTCCATGCTTGAACATATTAAGGTAAAATTTGGCGAATCGAATGATTGGATTTGATTATTATATGAACCCAAACTAAAGATGACTTGACTCAATATTGTGAATGTTTCGGTATCAGGTAATAGAGTCAGTGTTGGAGCTAAACTCACCGGAGAATATGACTGAGAACGGAAGACTAACAGTTGAAGAAGCTCTTAGAGAACTTCGTAGACTTGGAAACATGTTGTTGTCGGAAATGTAAAGTTCATTTTTTCAGAATCAGCTTACATCAGTGTATTGTGAAGATTCATTTGTATCTACGTGTGTATGTGAGTGTGAGATAGAGTGTGTAACTGTTATGTATATATCAGAAATTTTGATGAGGGTTTTGTTTTACTTTTAGCAGTTGCACAATAAGAAATCTAGGTTTCTTCTATCACAAGGGACCTGAGTTAACGGGTTTTTAACGGTTCTTAGCGACAAGAGAAGTGAGAGTGCATTAAATTATATAACTTTCCCTCCTCTTTTTTTGCCCCTGGCCGTTAACTCTTACCGTTGAAATAAATTTGCAAAATTTGAATAGAAAGCATAAATAGAGGGGAAAATACAAAATGATTAAGTTATATATTAAGCTGAAATAAGTATTCAAATTAATGGAAACAAAAAGAAGAAAAATCCTGACAATGTAGAAGAGTTTTATACTAGAAGAAAAGAATGAAAGAATAATAAATAATAACCTGAATCAAATCGAAATTAAGAAGAAGATGAAAAAAGAGACAAGTTATTGAGATGGCCTTTCTAAAGGAGCATATGGTGATGACTGTGTTGCTGTTGTTGAGTACCAGATGAAGGAGGAGCTGGGAGAGCGAGGAAGTCACCAAATGGGTTAGGAGATGAAGCAGATGCAGGGTTTGGTGAGAACTGATGATGGTGATAAGGTGAATAGTTGTTGTTGTTATATGGACTTTGGTTATTCATCATCATCATTTGTTGTTGTTGCATTGCCATTTGAACGTTGGTTGGTGGAGCCATGTTATTAGACATTGCAAAAGGATCATGTTGCATCCCAAAGGGATTCGGATTCGATGACAAGGCTGGTTCTATGGCTGTCGCTGTGGCTCCAAATCCGTAACCGGCGTTTGTTAATTGGATTTGCCTTCTTGCTGTATCATCTTCGTATAGACTGTCTAGTAGAAGATTGTCAAATCCACCACCCTGTAAACAGAGATACTATTTGAGTACAAATAGACATTTTGAGTTCAAATCCGAACGGGAGAGACTTACGAGTTTTGTAGCTATTGTGGGACGAGGGTTGTTGTTGTTATTGTTGTTCTGTGGTGTGACTAGTGCAAGTTCCCAACCACTTCCTCCGGCTTCTATTAAGCTTAGACTATTAGATGGACCTGAAGTTTCATGTCCTGTAGAGAGAACTTCTCATCACTGTGTTATCTCTTCCAACAATGGTATATTTGAGAAAGTCTAGAGTTTTTTAAATGGGATTGTTCTGTTTGTCTCTCTACCTGGTGGATATATCGCGAGAGCGAATGCATTGTTTTGCTCTATCTCTGCGGCTTTTGGGTTTATTTCATTCAGACCCTGCACCAATCCAAGGAAAAGGATCACTTAGTATTGAGGTTTTGGTATATACTATAATGTATGGAGATGAAGAAGAGTCACCAGTAAGTCATCAGTGTCTATCAATGGTGAAGGTTTAGCTTCTTCCTCTTCTTTCTCCTCTTTAGGCTCTTCTTCCTCTTCCTCGATAAGCGGCTGATCATTTTCGTTGTCTTCGTTTTGGTTATCTTCTTCTGCAGGTTCTTCAGGCTGTTCTTCTTCTTGTTCTTGTTCTTCCTCCTCTTTTTCCTGATACTCCTATTAATAAAAAAACAGAACAAAATGTCAAATCATAAGAAGACCTTGATCATCGGTATTAAATTTAACCAAGGATTGAGAATATAACGAAAGATAAAGTTTCTTTTACCAGTTTTTTCTGTACAGAGCCACTCTGAGGTGCTTCTTTAATGTACTCTTCCATTGTCGCAAGAAACGAAGGAGGAGGCTGAAAACAGTGTTTAGATAAGTGAATTACACAACTGTTACACAAAATATAAACCTGATCCAAAAAGCTAAGAACCAACCTGTCTTAAGGTTGGGAACTGAAAGTTCCTTGCAAGCTCTAGCCCTTTGCAGTAATCATAAAACTCAGCCAAATTCTCAGCCTGTGCAAAGCAAAACATCAACAAGCAAAGCTTACGAAAATTAGCTTAATATACGCGTAAAATATAATAAGCTAGAAGAAAGAAGTGAAGTTGCTTCACCTGTTGACCAGCCCGTTTGTATATGTTTAGAGCTTTAACTGCATCATGTCTTGACATCTCAAAGAACTACAATGACACAGAGAAAACTACAATCTATGAATAGGAAAGCGCAGAGCGAATTAAAGAGCGAAAGCAGGTAATGAAACTGATTTTTTTGGAACAGACCATGTCAACAAGATTAATGATTCCATCATTGATAGCACAATAGATTTTGAAGCTTTCTTTAAGCACCAATGCAAGTGCATATTGGATTAGATAGTTGCTATAAGCTGCTCCTTCAGGCTGCAAAGCTGAAAACAAATTAGAAAATTTCTTCTCCAGAAAAAAAAAAAAAAAAAAAAAAATTTTGAATCTGCATATATGACTTTACTTGACATCCGATAAGCCGGTAAAGAAGCTGTTGCAACGCAGGTAACTGTTCTAATAGATCTTCACCAGACAGCATTCTTGTTCTATGCGTCTACAGAACCATTGAACAAAGGTTTCTAGTAAAAGATAAAATTTTGAATGCTTCTTCATGATGTTAAGTAGTTAGGAGGAGACAAACCTTGGAAGCTGCACCTGAAGCTTTTGGCAAACGCTCTGCCTCGATGTCATACTTTAAAACCCGATAACATTCAAGCCGCTCTTCTAGAAAGAGCGCGTATGTTCTAACCCAAGCAGAACAGTCCCAGGCTGCATCAAAGAAACAGTATATGATGGTTACATTTACAAGAGCTGAAGAAATGCAAGTACTGTATATATATAGATGGAGAATTAGTTTATTCATACCAAGAGGACTTGTATCGTCTTTGAAGTTAGAAATTCTGAGAATATGTCTTCTGTGTGAGTAATTAAGAAGCTCTTCTCTAAACGTTGGGTC
This sequence comes from Capsella rubella, assembly GCF_000375325.1. Taxonomy (NCBI): domain Eukaryota; kingdom Viridiplantae; phylum Streptophyta; class Magnoliopsida; order Brassicales; family Brassicaceae; genus Capsella; species Capsella rubella. The sequence continues at coordinate 9,304,791 of NW_006238916.1, read as the reverse complement.
ACCTTCTCTTAATGTTCTATGAATCACTATCAATACCTTCATTGCAACCTGTGTGATTGTCAAACTAATTCAAGAATTGTTTTACAAAGAAAAATGTGTTTTATAAAATTCAGAATTTTTCATATTAAAGAAGAAAACTTACAACCCAATTGCGAGTTTTCGATAATCTTTTTGATAATGCATGAATGCAATAAGCTACATCTGCTCGTGGTTGTATCACAGATGTCGCAGAGAATATCTCTATAGAAAATTTTAAAATCATCGTTACATTCTCTGAATCATATCAAATACGGTGATGTTAATTAGGAGACTTAGACAAAAACAGAGGAATTAACTTACTACGAACATGACGTTCTTTGGGAGGGGATTCAACATGATTCGTTGCCTTGACGATCGCAATATCTAAATCCTATACATTATAACGATCCAAACCAAACAAAAAAAAACATGCATATTTGAGAATCTGAATCTTTTCATGATTTCAAGATTTACAAATGGTGAGATGAAGAAGCTGACCTTGAATTCGCTGTTGACCTTAGCGAGACCAACGGTGGTGGTATCCTTAAGCGCTCCGTAGGCCTTTCGGAAGCTCGTGAACGTTCCCATCGATCGGACACTTTTTTGATAAAGATATAATTAACGTTTCTGATCTTGGTGAAAAATGCGGATTTGTGGATGCAGTAATAATATGATTTTTGAGCGAGGAAGAAGATGATAGAGAAAGAGAGAAAGATGATTTGATGATGATGATGATGTTTTGTCTAATGGATGTACAATAAACGGAAACACAACGATAACAAGACTTGTTTTGTTTTTCTTTCTTTTACAAAAAAAAAGTTTTCTTCTTCTTGTTCTTCGTCACCCTCAAAACGTGCGTAACAGAATATTAATGATCTGGATTATTTCTTTTTTAATTTGTTTAGCAATCTGGATTATTTCCATTTTCACCTTTTTATTGATGATAATAACAGAGTAATTGTTTTTGGTTTATTTGCTAATTTGACTTAATACGAGTGATGAAAAAAAAAAACAAAAAACTACATTAATATCTTTCGTAAATGAGGATAATCCGTGATTATCATGTTATTTTATTATATTACAAGTTATTCTATTGTATTAATGTGGACAATCCGTGATTCATACACGACGGCAACTCCGACGTCATTACTATCCTAAATAAGCTTCAACAGTTAAATGTATTGTCCAAGCGACGTGAGTTTTTTCTTCCTTCTTATAACCTCTCTCAGTTAAATTGTGGTATCTAATAAGTATGGTTTAGATTTGCCTTCTTTATACGTATGTTTGAAAAATCTCGAGTTCCATTTTGAACTAAGCTAAAAATGTTCACGTTCTTCTTCTAATGTTTGGATGCGCTAGAGAAAATCAGTATTACACGTTTAAAAGAAAATTAATAATATGTGTCTGCTTTTACATGCTTTATATAACAAACTCTACTCGTTTCTTGTTATCTCTGTTCAATTATTTCATTATATAAATGATTTTATTTTTTTAAAACGTATCTCCATCTCTTCCCCTGTTTGATAAAATCAACAATGAACAGCTTTGACTGCCAATAGAATCAGATGCAAGAGTCTATAACTAATCTCGCACGCTTTACAACACAAGTAAGTACCAAAGAGACTATTTTATTTAGACCAGGTCCAATATAACAACATATTTCAAACCTTGTTTCTTCAATCTGAGACTATTTATTATATCAACGAGTACATAGTATACGAGACACATTATATTGACTGCTAAGTAGATCATTATATGCTTATAACAACTTTACAAAGGAAAAAAATAATATAAGAATTTCTTTACATATATGCTCAATTAGTATAGAAAATTGCAAAAACGTTCCCTAACGTAGAAGGTGGAAGAGGGATGACCACTGAAAATAAAATTCCCATTTTTATTCCTATCTTTATCATTTTTTTTAAATAAAAACAGAGCAGAATCAAAAAAGAATTAAAAACAGAGTCGAATAAAAAAGAGCCACTTTGGCAAAGTCCATAACAGAGTACAGACCATATTGCAATATAAATATTAGAGACGGTCACAGTTTTGGTCAACGTCAGAGAATATAAAGAGCTCTTCTTTAATCTCTCTCTCTCTCTCTCTCTCTCCTTCGTCTTCCTCAATCTCCGATCCGTTAAAAAGAATATGGGAAACGGAAACTCAAGGGAGGCAAAGGGGTCGCGAAGGGCAAGGCTACGACAGAAGCTTCAGAAGTTTTACACTAACCGTCGTCATCTACGTTGTTCTCGAAACTCGGCCGGAGTGGTGAATCAAAGAGCTGTTACCGCCGAGGATTTCTCCGGCATTGCCCTTCTCACTCTTCTCGGCGTACGGTTTTATATTTTCTTGCGTTTTTACGTTTTGGTGCTTATAGTGAATAATAGTGTGATGTGATGTTTTAGTTTTGTTTCTGGCTTGTTAATTTTTCTTCTTCAGGCGGATATGAAGTTTAAGGACAAGTGGCTTGGTTGTGTCTCGTTCGGAGAACAGACCTTCAGAACTGAAATCTCAGATACGTATGTCTCTCCCAAATACGTTCATAGCTTTTCAAATTTTTATTCTTTTTAAGTTCCAAGGAGTATTGATAAAAGTGTTCTGTTTCTGATAATTTTGCAGTACAGAGAAGCCAATTTGGAACTCTGTAAGTCGTTCGGAACCGTGTCTTGTACTTTGGTTCTGTTTCTTTCTGCTAAATCTGGTATTCTGTTTTTCTGTTTTTTTTAAGGAAAAGAAGCTTCTTTTGGAGAAGAATGGACCAAGTCTCGCTAGGGTCTCTGTATTTGAGGTTTCTTCTTACTACTCAGATTTTCAGTTTACTTATGATATGGTTTCTTTGACTAATAGTGTAGTTAAAAGGATCATCCTTTCTTGATGCAGACTAATAGGCTCTCGAGCAACAAAATCGTTGGTTACTGTGAGCTTGATATATTCGATTTTGTAGTGCAGGTCAGCAGTTCAAATATGTATTATGTAAAATTCTTGTTTTCTTATTAGATAATGGTGCATGTAGTGGGATGTTGCAAGATTATTTAACTCCCTGCTTATTAGCTTTATTTGGTGTGATAAACAGGAACCTGAGTCGGCTTGTAAGTCATTTGACTTGTTAGATCCCACATCATCCAAAGTTGTTGGCACCATTTTCCTTTCATGCGCTATTGAGGTACACGCTAGTGAAAAGACTTTGAGAAAATGAATGAGCAAAGGTGTCTGATGTTTGGTTGCTTAACCTTTACAGGATCCTGTTGAAACTGAAAAGCGGTTTGCAAAGCGTATCTTGTCCATAGTGGTATGCGTTGCCTAGACCTTCCTCTCTCTTATCTATTACAGTATGTTCTCTCTATGTATGGCACAATTCAATGTTTCTTGCTTCTCTTAAACAACATTTTGTAGAATATTAGAATCAAACAGTTTTGATAGTTGGAGTTCTTTAACAAAGTGCAGGACTACAATGAAGATGGGCAACTCTCATTTTCGGAGTTCTCTGATCTAATGAAGGCTTTTGGAAACTTAGTAGCTGCTAAAAAGGTTCGACTTTAAAGCATATTTGTCACTTATGTCATATTAGTGGATTACATGAGTTTTTCTCTCTTTTACTCAATTAGTGTTTAAGTATAATAAAACTATGCCGCTCAGCAGATCAAGATGCTAGATTGCTGCATTTCTGCTGAAGGTGGACTTGATGTTTTCACTGACTTATTTACCAGAAAGAGGAGTTGTTCAGAGCTGCTGATCTAAATGGTGACGGTGTTGTAACGATTGACGAGTTGGCTGCACTTCTTGCTCTTCAACAAGAAAAGTAAGTCACTTCAATTTTTTTAGATTTTCTTTTCATAACAATCAAATGTATACCTTCTAGAATCCTAGTAATTTGAACTCTCTAATGCAGGGAGCCAATTATAAATAACTGCCCGGTGTGTGGAGAGGCTCAACTCTCTGACAAGCTCAACGCGATGATTCATATGACTCTTTGTTTTGACGAAGGAACCGGTAATCAAGTGATGACAGGAGGGTTCTTGACTGATAGACAAGCTTCGTATGGGTGAGAAGTCTCTTTATTTAACAGACATCTCTTAAGATAAAATTATTGACATCCCTTATGAGTTATGGCCACATCATATATTCAACGTTTTGTTCAGATGGATGTTCAAACTAAGTGAATGGACACACTTATCAACCTATGATGTTGGTTTGAATACTGGTTCAAGTGCTTCACATATTGTGGTATCCCACTATCCTCTTTTGTTACTCTCATTAACTTTTGTATTTCTTGTTTTCACTTTAATAACGTGTATTATTGCTTCTTGCTTTAGGTGATTGACCGGAAGAGTAAGAGACTTGTGGAAGAGTTGATTGACTCAAAGATTGTTCTCTCCATGAGAGCTATTTACCAGTCCAAAATTGGGCTTCGACTTATGGATCAAGGTACACTATTTAGGACTACTACCTCTGAAATGCTCATGACCTTTCTAACCTATTGTGTCACTTCACAGTTTTGTTGTGCCTAAACTCTTCAATTTCTCGCCATGATGCAATCTAAAAAAATAACACAACTACGTATGCTTGATTGTTCTTGTTGACTCAGGGGCAAAGGAGATTCTGCAGAGACTTTCTGAGAAGCAGGGGAAGAAAATGAACTCTGTTGAATCTGCCCAAAAGATACCAAGCTTCCTCGAGTTCTTTAAGGCATGGAAAGTTACTATTTACTAAGCTATATTGTGTTGCTTTGTTGTTGGGTTTGGGATTAAGATTATTTTCTGTTACAGGATCAAATAAACATGGCTGAAGTCAAGTATCCTCTGCAGCATTTTAAGGTATGTTAGGATCTGATTTATAGACTAATAGTAAGAATTTCCCATGAAAGCAATATTAGAAAGTGACTAAGTATAAAAGAATGATGAGTTTTTACTTGCAGACGTTCAATGAATTCTTCATCCGGGAACTGAAACCTGGTGCAAGACCAATTGCTTGCATGAACCGCAATGATGTTGCCGTATCTGCTGCTGATTGTCGATTAATGGCATTTCAGTCGGTGGAGGATAGCACCCGATTTTGGATCAAGGTATACAAAATTGTCTCTAGTGTAACTTACTATATAGTTATGATGCAAGATTAGAGACTCTCTAAACAAATGAAGTAGCTAATAAGTTGCAACACATCCTAATATTTTTGTTTGTATTGATTCTGCATTGTCATAGGGCCGAAAGTTTTCAATTAGAGGCCTCCTTGGGAAGACTGTAAATCCAAATGCCTTTCTTGATGGATCTTTGGTGATATTCAGACTAGCACCACAGGTGCGGCGAGACTGGATATTTCCTATTGAGACACAGATTTATAGGCTAAATCACTACACAGTTGACTGACGCATTTCTTGACAATGTTACAGGACTATCATAGGTTTCATGTCCCTGTCTCAGGAGTCATTGAAAAGTTTGAGGATCTTTCTGGAAGCTTATACACGGTATGTGGCTGTGACATCTGTCTGGCTTTACTCAGTCCAAGATCTTGTCTCATCTCCATCATGTTTTCTTATCCACTCACTATTTTATTTCTTGATGAAACACCTTGCATGTAGGTTAACCCGATTGCGGTCAATAGCAAGTACTGTAATGTTTTCACGGAAAATAAACGGACCGTTGCCATTATATCAACAGCAGAGTTTGGAAAGGTTTGTAACCAGTATAGTACTCACAAGCTTCCTTTCTTGATAACATCAATGTCAGCTAATAAGTCTGTGTAACAGGTAGCTTTTGTTGCAATCGGTGCAACAATGGTAGGTAGCATCAATTTTGTTAGGAAGGAAGGAGAGCGTGTGAAGAAAGGGGACGAAGTAAGCAGTTTCAACTTTTCTCAAGAAAACACTTCCAAGAAAAAGTTTCTAACCTCATTTAAACTTTACTTGCAGCTTGGTTATTTTTCTTTCGGTGGGAGCACTGTTATATGCGTCTTCGAAAAGGTTAGTGTATAATAATCTTTTTAAGCTTGAGAACAATTTTATGCTTTTATAATAAATGCATGCATCAACCTTATATTTTTCACTTAACACATTCTGCAGGACTCGATCCGGATTGATGAGGATCTCTTGGTTAATAGTGGTAGGTCCTTAGAGACACTAGTTAGTGTTGGAATGCAACTAGGTGTCTCCACAAGGACATTGGCCTGAATCTCTCTACCCCTGAATTGATTGGATCATTTGGTTCGATATAAGTTTGTTTCAGCATAATAACACTGTATATAACAAATGATATATCGGTATTATATATATGATGAGTAAGCTTTACACATTTCTTGTGAAGCGCGTTCTATTTTTGAAACCTGCTTTTCTATATGAAAAGGGACAAAGTTGGCTTATGGTCAACTCATTGTCGGATTCTACTCCGGGACATTACCGGAAGCTGAGACTATTTTAAGCTGAGTCGTCTCTGGAGCTGCTCTTTCCAACCTCTAACCTCCCGGCCTCCTTCTTTGGCTACATTATGACTTTGCATTGAGGGACAAAAGCATTACCAATCCTTTTTTCTCTATTACACATTTCATGAGGATGAGATATTTGTTTGTTGTAACTTGTAAGGATAAGAAAAAAAACATGAATGAGGTCAAGTACCTCCTTTGGTAAGAAAGGGGTGTGACTTTAACCTCTACATATTACGAATGATGATGTTGATAATTCTACAACACAGTCCTAAAGCTAAAAGTTATATATCCCCGTGATACAATATATGGTCTTTGGAAAATGGTAAGTGTGTGATTTTCTCTGTTTTGATGAGTCAAACAAGCAAAGGGGTAATGAAACAACAAGTGTCAAGGCTACTAAGATAGTTTGAGCCATTGGGATTGGTGAACAATCCATGTCTTGTCTCTGAAAGTTTTGTTGTTGGGCCAACAAAACTCCCACATTCATTGCTTCATGAGTAATAAAATCCTCAATAGTTATCTTTTAATCAATAACAATATTTTATTTATAAATTCCTTTTGATCCCTCATATAATCCTTAGTTAAGGACAAAAATAAACTAAATTATAAACCAAAGGGATCATAAATAAAGAAAAAGAAAAGAAGGGTGCCAAAATTTTTAATACAAAACTAAAAAAGGAATAAACAGAGAAATAAGAGAAAAGAAGAAAAAGATAAAAGGAATGAATCTTTTAGGCTCTTTTATCCTTGGTTATCTTTGTCCACTTGGAGTGCTCTCATTGGGCCTTCTCACGAATCGTCCCTGTTCCCATCCCAACACCAACCACAAAAAGAAGTGAAACATTAATATTAGGTTCTTGTCTTAATCAAATCCAATGTATTCATATATATCCCTTGACCCCAATCTAACGTTTTATTACTTGGTTTGTTGTCTGCACAATTAACCTTTTCTTCCATTTATATGATAGTTTTTATACTAATACTTTTGATGTAAGTAATCAAAATATTTGTTTAATGCTTGGAATATTCAACCTTCGGTTTGGTACTAAATCTTGGTCCTTTACCTTGTTCATTTTGAATGAAAGATAGACACCCAATAGAAAGCTTTTATTTCATCTTTATTTAAAAAAATGCATAGAAAAACAACTAAAACTAATCTTCAAAAACCGGTATAAAACAATTGAAGCAAATGGTTTAAAAAAAACCTACATGTTGTTTTAACCACGAATTAAGATGGTTGGGATACCTTCATTCGAGGACGTTGATCAGCATTGAGTTTGCGAACTTGGTATCGGATTTTCTTCGAAAACAGACGAGTTCTACGCTTTTCTTTGTACCTCAAAACACTTGCTTCTCGCATTCCACTGTCTCCGAACAGATCTATCTGAGCTATTCTAGCCTGCCCCCAAAACACACACACAAAGTCCACATTAGTTCATTTCCAACATCAAACAAATATCACAAAACACCAATCAATGTGCTAAAAAGAGTAGCCTATATGCTAAAACGAGTAATTCTAACAAAGTGGATATATACAAAATTATATTTTGTAACCTCTTCATTTATCCTATACGTGAAAATTCACGTGCACAGGTCTATAAAGCTCTCCTTGGAGAAATAAAAAGCAGCTTTTATAATTTAGATAATTGATTGAAAGTTTTATCAGAAAACAAAAATAAAAAAACGTTTCTAACTTAAAACAAAGTTAGGAAAAAAAAAGAGAGTAAAAAGACCATGAACCAAAGTCAAAGGGTTATTAATTATTTTTATAAAAAAAAAACGTTACGAGAAAAAGTTATTAAGAACTTTCCACACAGAAAAAAAATTAATAAATTCTTGTCAGATACTAGTCTACTTACTTCAAAAACTAGGATAGCTAATAAATTACTAATTGCGAAGACCACACTCCTAAAGAGCCACGTGGCAGTATATAACTAGTTAGAACAGAATCCCGAAATATAATAAGTTTCGAAATAATTAATTAATAGAAGTATCAGACAAACTAATTACTAAAAATCATTAATTAAAGAAAAACATAGAAAATATCGAATTTTAACGGCGAGATTAATGAAAAGAGTTGTTGTTTAAAACATACATTGACGTCGGCAGGTTCCAGGCCGAGGATGTCATCAGGAAACGGCGACGTTTTATCAGACCAAGCATCTAAAACGCCGTCGTAGTCAAGCTTCAGCAATGGACCTGTCGTTGCTCTCTTCGGCTGACTCGTCGTCTCCTCCGTTGTCGTCTCCTCCGTGCTCTTGGACTCAGTGATCAATGCCGTCATTTTCTTCTTCTTCTTCGTCGTCGTCTTCTTGCTCTTCTCCACTCCAATCGGTTTCTCAGCGTTGTCGACGGTTGCGATCGCGGTTTCGGTTGTGGCGGTGGTTTGAATCCTCGGCGAGATCTGTTCGAAATCGACGGTGTGAAATTTGTACAGGTTTTGGTCATCTTTGTCTCTGAGAGAGCTTCTTAACCCGAGTCCCAATGGTAAATTCGCAGCTGGTTTGAATCCGTTGGAGCCTCTGTTCCATGAATTGATCATCATCAGCTGCTGTTCTAATTTCCCGATTCGACTAGAGCTTCTTCCACCGCCGCGGTTGAGTCCCGGAACCCTAGCTTCCAAACTCGGTTCCACCACAGCCCCCATGATACTATCGATCCCTTCTTCGATTTCTTCATCGAGGATCGATTCAGCATGGAACTCGTCGGAAAAATCGAGCTTTTCGATTTCAGCAAGTCCACCACCGTAAGTCCCACCGGAGGTAACTTCTTTCTGGTCGGAGAAAAACTCAGACTTGGATTGGATCGTCGGGTGGGGGAAAAGAAAGTCCGGTTCTTCGATGGATTCGGAAGGGAGGAGCAAATCAGAGGCGTCATCGTTGTCACTGAGGAGAGGGGATTTGACAATCCCGTAGAAGTGAGAGTTAGAGGAGTGGAGTTTTTGCTTAGAGGACAAGTTTGAGGAGAAGATGTTAGGGTAAGCAGAGGAGAGAAGAGCAGCTGCTTCGTTGTAAGTCTGGTTTGGTCTTTTGCGCTGCGTTCTTGGCTTCCTCGTTGAGATTGCGATGGATGATTCCGAGAGTGTTGATGATGGTGAAGTAGCTCTTGTCGTTGTTGAGCTTGACGGTGGTGATTTCACTTTTTCTAACTCGAAACTGTATGCCGCTGCTCCTCCTCCGCCACTGCTTATACAAGCCGTCATTTTTTTCTTTGCCGGAAAATATTAAAAATGAGATTTTTTTTTTTTAATTCCGGAGAAAATTATCAGAAAACAAACAAAAATCACAGAATTGTTGGAGTAAGTAAGTTAAAGAGAGAAAAAGACCAAAACTTTGGAGATTGTAAGAACTTTTACTGTTTGTGAGTGGGGGAGAGAGAGTGATGAAAATCAAGCTTATACTCTGGTTTTGGTTAGGGAAATTTGTTTAATTTTAAGGTTATAATAATAAACCCTTAAAACCCACTGAGAAAATACAAAATTGAAGGGAAAAAAAAAGGTCAAAACTTGAGAGAAAGAGGAAGGAGAAAAGAAAAGATTCTTGAAACAAATGTTTCGTTCATCATTGAATTAAAAGGAAAGAAGCTAAGAAAGGAAAATACTAAGAAAAATCAAAACGCATTAGGGAATCTGAGATATGGTTAGATGGGAATTGGCCAACGAGTGGAGTTTTAGCAGAGAGGAGCTAATTGGGTTTGGGGAAGACAAAGGGGGGGGAGAGAGAGAATGGAGGAGAAAAGAAGAGTCACGAGATATATAAGAGAGGGAGGGAGAGTAAGTAGGGTTTTAAGTGAGAGGTTAATCTTGAAGGAAGAGGAGAGGAGCTCTTTTATGTATGTATGTAAAAATAAAAAAAGTATAGTGAAGTTTGTATGGTTTCGGTTTCACTGAGAGACAGAGAGGGGAGTGATGGGAAGAAGACGAAAGAGGGGAGAGAGCGGAGAAGAAGATAGCTCGTAATCTCGCCAGTTCTGGAATGCATGGGCTCCACTTGTGGATTTTTTTCACTTTTCTCTTCAATTTTACTCGTTTTTTTTTTTTTAAATTTGTTTAAACGATATTTTATCTTAATTCTTATGGATATGGATTCTCCCACGAATTAAGTTCTTTTTTGGGGGATTTTTTTCCCTTTTAGAGCAATGATTTTACAAGGAAAAAAATTTGTTATTAAAAAAAAAACGCTTGAGAAAGTTGGATTATTATCTTCAATGACTGGTGTCTAAATCAACGTAAAACAGTAAATATTAAATCACACTCTCTTTTTTTTTATATACTGTTTTACTTTAACAATTACAAAATTGGAGCTATCGAATACTAGTTTTTCAAGCAAAACAATTGAAAAAATGTTTCAGAGCTCTAAAAGACAATAAAACATAAAAAATGAAAAGATTAGAATTTATTGTTGAACAAAAATTAAATAAAGATTGTGGCGGCGATCGGTCATAAATTTGAATTAAAATCATTTGTCGTATATCGATTTATTAATCTGTTTGTCACAGTAACTAACATTTATTCAAAACTAATAAATATTAATCAGCTCATCATTCTAAATATAACTATAGGTAATATGGCGGTGGTCAATCATAATTTGTTGTGTATCGATCATAATTTGTCGTGTATCAATTTATTAATTTGTGTTTCACATTAGCTAACAATTATTCAAAACTAATTAGCTTATCAATCTAAATATAAGTATAGGTAATATGGTGGCGATCGATCATAATTTGAATGAAAATAATTTGTCGTGTATCGATTTATTAAATTTTTTGTCACATTATATAATATAATTATTTTACAGGTTAATCTGAGAACATTTACTCAAACTTTAAAACTATTAGCCGGATCATTGATGTTGTGGTAAATTATATGGCGGCGATCAATCATAATTCGAATGGAGACAAAAATAATGAATTAATTTATCAAAATTATTCTTTTTGTCATATTAAATAAAAGTTACTCAAAAATTTAAAAGGTTAATAGGTACTTTTATCTTATGATACATAATGTGATGGCGATCGATCATTAGCAAAAATAAATATTTTGTAGTTTAATTTATCAAAATTATATTACATATTTTTTTCTAAACATTGGAATATCAAACTAGTGGTAAATAATATTATGGTGATCAGTTATAATGTGAATGTAAATAAGTATTTTGTGGATGATTTCATCAAAAATATAGTTTTGCCATATTAAATTAAGCGGAATTCCACCATTTGCAAATATTATTATTTTGAGCTCTTTTAACTAAGTGCTAAGTCTCTAACATATATGATATATGTATTAAAGTCCAAAATGTTTAGAATATGAAATACTTTTTAGTCTAAACAGTAAACTCGGATTTTCTATAACAAAGGTGAACCTGTATTTTGGTATACGTTTTTTTATGATATCTAGAAGTTTAATAGGATATGAATTCTAGACAAAAAAAAAAATCGTTGATATTTTCTGTAATAATATCTGTGAATTTTTGTGAAAGAAATTTTAACTGTGTTATGATGTTCAATTCTTGTTGATTTCTTATAACCCAGTAAAACGTCGAGTGTTTAGTTCAGGCTGTTAAGGGACTAAAAATCATTAGTCAATGGTATTAGAGTCTAGAGATATGATTCTGTTTTTAGATTATAATTTCCCAAAAATAAAATGTAAAAACCACATCATCATCATTATCATCCAAACCTGGCAAATCTTTTTGGGATCTTAAAGTGAAAACGAGGAAAGGTCACCTTATCCATCGACGTGGCATTTATTCATTGGCTCCATTAGATTTCGTTGATGACGTGGCAGTTTCTCTGTTAACTGATTGTGGTCGCCTGGTCGGAGAAGTTTTCACGTGTTCTTTCGTAACCGACTTTAGTAACTTCGTTTTTTAATTAATTAATGACTTTTGTTTTTCAAATTGACTAATTAAAGCATGTTTTGAGGAAAAAATCATTAGCAAAATTTGATGCTTTCTTATCTAAAATTTTGTGCCAGATAATATTTTTTTGGGATATATATGCATATAGAAACATTGGAGTATTATTTTTTAATTATGGTTGACCATCAAATTATTTTTTCATACGTTTTTGGCAAAACAAACAATAGAAAAGTAACGGCCGTAATATAATACAAATGTTAATTAAATAGCTATTACTAATTTGGCTGTATATTATTACTAGGAGCTAGCTCACAATATTGTAGTACTTACAACTACAAAATATTTAAATAATAATTTTGTAATTATATAATTTAAAACAAAAGTGTAGTGAGAGAGAGAAAGAGGTGGGCTAGTGGATTTCGTGTGTGTGAGAGAAAAAATGATTGGAACCTTTTTGGTATCATTTGAAGTAATTTGTGGCGAAAGCTAAACCTACGTTTACCTCATTACGTTCAATGGCTCCTGCTTAGATATTAGCTTTTCTTTCTATTTAACAATATATAATTATATCTCTCTCTTATATAGATATTGGAAATGTTTAATTTTAATTACATTAGAAATCTCATACAAAAGTAAGTTTAAAAATACAACAGAAACTTAATAGGGGTCTAATTCCATGTAGCAGTTGGAGCTTGATCCTTTATTTGCTTAACATAATACATTGCACACACAAAATGAAGTTCGAATCAGATGATACAAGTTTTATATCGCATATGTCACTTAGTGCCCGACCTAACTTCTCATCTATTAAGAAACAATCTGACATATTGATTTTTTTTTTTTTTCATATAGATTAAGTGCTTATCTACTCCAACAAGCTGATTTTTTTAAAAATAATAATTACTACTATATATGATGGGCTTGCAAACGAGTTGGGAACTATTCACAACCATGTTTGACGCAGAAATTTATTTATGTTAGATATTACGTACATACTTATTATAGGAGATGATATCCACGAGCATGTCCGACTAAATCAAAATTCCCAATTTAAACATTGTGACGATATGTACTTAACAAAAAAAAAATCCTAATAAGTAACTTGCATATCTACTACTTATAAACAGAAAAAAAAAACTGTAGGATTAGGCGATTAGCTACAGTTTGTATATCTATTGTCAAGTTTTTATTCGAGTTTTCCTCATACTAATTCATTTAAATCAGATGTTATTGTTTCACTAATACAATTTGTACTTTATATTCATATATTAGCAGCGAGTCTTGAGATATAGGTAAAATGACAACAACGAAAAGTTACACATGTTATTATTATATAATTGGTCTGTTTTTTATACCTGCTTGGTTTCCTTGCTTATTTTAGGGGGGGCGGGGGTATATAAATATCCAGATGAAAAAAATCATTGAATAAGATAATATATGCCCATAAAAAATATCCACAGCCAAAATATGACAAAAGAATAGTATATATATATATATATATATATATATGCTTAAAATTGATCACATACGGATCGTCTATTATATATTTCAATTGATAATGTTACTGGACTACGAAAACCAAAATTTGAAGTCTAATAATCAGAGACGAAATTTTGCAGTTGGACTCATTTCAGTTCAATATGGTTCACATACCACATATGCATACTGATAGTAGAAAGAACTTTGAATATAAAACCAATCTGATTTTTTTTTTCTAAGAATTTAAAACTCGAGTTAATATTTTAATAAGAGCAGTCGGTTCACAAAGAAAAAATCTTTATAGAAAACTGAAATGTAGAGAATTTTTCTTATCTAAAGAAAGGTGTGCTGGAGAGAATTTGAACCTCAAGAAGAGAAAGAAAAAAAAAAAAAAAAGACAGGATAAATCTTGTTATGGCACTGCTCCAAAGTAAGTTTTGTTCTTATGTTATTCTTATGACAACATGTGACCTCTCTTCCATTTCCTTACTAATTCTTACCCCTTTTTTCCCATAAAAGTTTGCGTGGATAAAAGTACTCTAATAATTTCAATCGTCGCAGCATGTCTGATTGAAGTACTTTATACCCGGATACTACTTCAAGGTTACACTAGGTAGAGACTAGAGCCTGTTCATTCTATTTTGCTTCGGTAACTTTTTGAAAATCTTTTAAATCTTTTGATTGATTAACTAGATAGAACTACATGTGTATGTGACTATTTTATCCAGTTGTGAGACGTACGTATTTGAGTTTGGCTTTAATGTGGATTTTAAAAAGATTATGGATTACATAACGTGACTAGCTAACACGAAGATTGTAAAAAGTATAAATGTAAAAAAAAAAAGTGGCATTTATTAAGAAATTTATTGAAATAAAAAGAGAGATCTCTTGACTGTCGTTATCAATGTTTTATAACTCAGAGTTTGATGACTTTACACGTAATTAGAAAGGATGCGGCTGTGCTAAAACCTTCGAATGTCATAATTCTGATTGTCCTATAAATTTCAAAACTATTTTCATATGGACATTGTGAACAACTTGTTTACACAATTATCTTACCATGTAGTTATTTCGGCCACATCTAGTGGGTCTTATAATCTTTTGTTCTTACACTATAAGTTAACACAAACCACACGAGATATCATAGAAGATTCACGAAAATTAAACTGATCTTATAAATATTAGATTGTGGGCTTCCAACCTAAAACCAATTGGCAATGAGTGGAGAGGCCCATATCTTATATATACCACTTAAGATCCTACTCAACTTCTAATGTGGGATATTGTTATCCCTAATACGCCCCCTCGAGATGATGGCTTTTTTTTGCCATAAATCTCGGTATGCTCGGGCATGAATCGGTGGACCAACTATTGGGCCAAACCGATTGTGGATTGGGTTGAGTTTTTGCGGACCGGGCTCTGATACCATATTAGATTGTGGGCTTCCAACCTAAAACCAATTGGCAATGAGTGGAGAGGCCCATATCTTATATATACCACTTAAGATCTTAGTCAACTTCCAACGTGTGATATTGTTATCCCTAATAATAAACACACACAAAAAAAAAAAAAAAAAAAACATATATACCATCTTATAAAAACCCCATTTTAACCACTCATTCAGTCATTTAGATATCGTACTATCTCACGGACGGACATTCTATTTATGTTTATTACAATCTCTAAGCGTATATTCATCATTCATATATATAGTTCAGTCATTATAGTATTCAAGTTTTTTCAATCGAGTTTACAGTTCATGTAAGAGCATATAGAGACGTATAGAGGCTAATCTCGAAACATGAATCCAATGAATTTGTATGTACATTAAATCGTAAGTTGAAAAACAATCATTTAACACTGCATGTACTGTATAGACACAATAGAATTTTGTTCTATATATATGCTAGTAAGAACTTAAAAGTAACTAAATCGACTATTTAAAAGGTCAAGGTAAAATGAAAACACTTATAGCTAAGAAAAATCCAAATATATATGAGACTAGGCAGATCTGGAAAATGGGAACGCATAAAAATTTATAACAATTGGCTCATGGATGAAGAGTAACCCAAATAGTTACAAACAACAAGTGAACTCTTTCATCTCTAGCACATTGGAGGGGACCATTGAAACTATGTCTTGCCCTAAATTTGGAATGCAATTTGATCTTTTTAACCAGCATGGGTAATAATGCAATAGCATAACTCTTTCAGATTTTTGCCTTCCATGCTTATATGATAAACTTTTGAAACCACCAAAGAAGGAAAACAGACAAACCTGACATCTAACTAACTAGATAGAATATAGACAGTCCGAAAGATATATGTTGGATTGATGAAATCTAGTACTAAAAGCAGTATGTACAGAAAAAAAATCACAATACACTTTTGTATTGACTATGTAAATGGCTACTCAAGTTTTAAGAATTTTTACTGAAAATATTAAAGTAGTTAACTGGTGAGCTACTTAAAAGTCTACACACAGTTTATCTGATAAATAACTAATTGTTCTTTTGTCCATTACTCCTTCCTTGGATCCAAAACAAAAAGGTTAAAAAGCTTATCATAAGCATGGAAAGGCAAAAGATGAAAGAGTTATGCCATTGCATGATTCTCCATGCTGATTCCAAAAAAAAAAAAAAATCGACACAACTCTATTGGTCCCCTCCGAATTGTAAGAGAAAAGAAAAAAAACTACTGGTACTGTAAATCACGTGTAATGGGCCGAATAACAGGCCCAAATAATTCCGGTTTGGTATAGTTTTGGTCTGATTTCAATTTCATAAAAATTAGCATTGAAAATAAATGGTTGGTAAGTTCTCGTTACCACCGTTATCTCAACTTCCACCATATCCGAAAGCCACTGGTTTTTGATTTGTGGGAAAAAGGGAGAATAGAAACAAGAAGATGCCCACTTTGAATATTTTCACGAACATACCAGTCGACGCCGTCACTTGCTCCGACATCCTCAAGGACGCTACTAAGGCCGTCGCTAAGATCATCGGCAAACCTGAATCCGTATTTAACTTTGTTCCCCCTCTGTTCCCGCCATTTCTACGCAATATTCATGAATCGGTTAAGCACTTTTGTTAACCTTTTTTCTTATTCAGGGTTTTAACTAAAGTGTAGGATGTAAATTTTCAGTTTTTGATTAGATTCATGATGTTGCTGTTATATATGCACACGAAGTGTTTGGTGAAAGTCCTCTGTGAATTGCAAGTCATCAGAACTAAATTCTTGAGAATTTCCTTAGATATACCATTTTTTATTTTATTAATAGTATGTTGAAGTATGAGTAGAAGGATTCTCAAGCTTGTATTGTGGACTTAACTTATGAGATACCGTTTAATCATACATTACTTGTTTTGTTCGTCTTTGCTTTCAGTATGTGATGATACTGCTTAATAGTGGAGTGCCCATTGCATTTGCTGGTACAGAGGAACCCGCTGCATATGGAGAATTAATATCTATTGGGGGATTAGGACCAGGTGTAAACGGGAAGCTTAGCGAGACGATATCTGAGATTCTCCAGATTAAGCTCTCTATTGATAGCTCCAGATTTTATATCAAATTCTACGATTCCCCGGTAAGTCTCATTTTGCATCAAGTTAAAAGCATGATGCTTTGGTGAAAGCACAGTGTTCTGAATGTCTAAAGATGTTTTATAACTTGATCAATGATCACAATCCGTGGATTTGTTTTTTGCAGCGACCCTTCTTTGGTTACAACGGATCAACATTCTGAAACATGGAGCGAATTCAACCTTGTGATGAAGCTTGGGTTACAACTGTTTGCTTATTGATTTCAAAAGCTGTAGATCTTAAAGCTCTCATTTTTAAAATTTATATTCCCTTAAAAAGCCAATTGCTCATGTTCAATCAAATAGTTTTTGGGACTAGTTGTAAGTTGTTCATACCACCAGAGCAAATTGTACCCATTGTAGTAGCACAGTCCCATTCTCAGTACTTGTAAAAAAAAATAAAGATTGTTTGTCAATCCACTTTCTGATATCATTTCACCGGTAACAAAATCAAAATAGTAGTTCGTTTTAAACTATTTAGAATGTTTTACAATATTTTGCTAATTTGATTTAGTAAACACTGGACTGAATTGATCAATTAATTAAGATTCGGGCCAAATGTGTAATTCAGAGTAAACAGTCCCACTGGGAGAGAAGACAAGCGTCCCTGTCAATTTTAACACAAGCCGGCCGTGTGACTTTTTCAAACGCGACTTTCTTCTCCGACAAGCAATTCGCGACGCTGCTCAGTGATTCTCCGACAATCTTTTGCCCTAATCAACCGCTGTCTCAGCAGGAACCGATAATTCCGGCGAAATAAGATGACGGAGGAGATCAAATTCAGCGTTCTAGTATCTCTCTTCAACTGGATTCAAAAGAGCAAAACTTCGTCTCAGAAACGCTCCAAATTCCGCAAGTTTCTCGACACTTACTGCAAACCCTCAGACTACTTCGTCGCTGTACGACTCATCATTCCGTCGCTTGACCGGGAACGAGGTAGCTACGGTCTCAAGGAGTCTGTGCTCGCCACGTGTCTGATCGACGCCCTTGGCATCTCTCGTGACGCTCCTGACGCTGTTCGTCTTCTCAATTGGCGTAAGGGAGGAACCGCTAAAGCTGGTGCCAATGCTGGAAACTTTTCCCTTATTGCTGCTGAGGTTAGGGGTTTTTTTTTTTGAGTTTCTGGGTTTTGGGTTTTAGGGATTTTGGGTTTTTGAACATTTTGGGAGAATAGGTACTGCAACGTAGACAAGGAATGGCTTCGGGTGGTTTGACTATTAAGGAATTAAATGATTTGCTTGATCGTTTAGCTTCAAGTGAGAACAGGTGCTTTCTCTGATCCTTACACTTACATAAAGAATCAATTGTTTCTATTTACTCTCTTCTCTTGTTTTGGTTTGGAAATTTATGTAACACAGAGCGGAGAAAACTTTGGTTCTTTCTACTCTGATTCAGAAGACAAATGCTCAGGAGATGAAGTGGGTCATTAGGATAATTTTAAAAGGTAGGAACTTTTCAGCTTCTTCAAATAAAGTTTTCATCTTTTTTCTTTCAGTTTATTGAAATCAATTAGAAATTTTGATTTGTTGGGAAATGCTTTACAGATTTGAAACTGGGGATGAGCGAGAAGAGCATCTTTCAGGAGTTCCATCCAGATGCTGAGGACTTGTTTAATGTCACATGTGACTTGAAGCTAGTTTGTGAAAAGTTGAGGGATCGACACCAACGGCACAAGCGCCAGGTTTTTGTTATGATAGATACTTGAATGACAACCTACACGCTACTGTTCATTTCCCTGAGATACAATTGATTTCGAGAAATTTCAAAATATACAATCAGCCTTTTTTGAATAGTCTGTCAGTTTATGACTGGTAATTACTGTTCATTTCAATGCTCGCCAAAAAGTATATGCCTTTCCTCATGTATCTGACTGCTCATTCTTTGATTTCTGCTCAGTGCGATGACTTTTTCTCACGTGGTGGCTTGGTTGGTTGTTACATTGTAGGATATAGAGGTAGGAAAAGCCGTACGACCACAATTAGCTATGCGTATCAGTGATGTAAATGCTGCTTGGAAGAAGGTACAAATTTCACCAAATATATTGTCAACTTACTCCATTTCACTGGCAGTATATTTTTTCTTTGTTAATATCTTGTATTGGTGTTTTATTTCTTTAACCAATGCATGGATTTCTATTTTCTTCGGCATAGCTACATGGGAAAGATGTAGTTGCTGAATGCAAATTTGATGGGGATCGCATACAAATACACAAAAATGGGACTGAGATACATTATTTCTCTAGGTGATTCACATCTCTTTTTTTTACCCTGATATAAATGTTTACATAAAAGATCTTATTTGCGTGGGGCATAGTTCATGACTGTTTTGTGACTTAGTGTCCAGAAGCCTTTTCTGGTAAATTGTTTTTAGTTGTTTTTTCAAGTTCTCTATCGGTCTCTTAGTGTTTTGACAGATAAGGAATTTGCACTTTACTTTTTTTAGTGATGGTGCAGGAACTTTCTCGACCATTCTGAATACGCACATGCCATGTCGAATCTTATTGTACAAAATATATTGGCGGACAAGTAAGATTACAGTTGCTGTTTATTTAGGCTCTGAAAGGTTTTACATTCTTGAAATTATGAGATATACTACCTTTTATTTCCTTTTTATTGTCATTTAGGTGCATCCTTGATGGCGAAATGTTGGTCTGGGATACATCTCTCAATCGGTTTGCTGAGTTTGGTTCAAATCAGGAAATAGGTTTCGAATCTAATCAATATCCTTAAGTTGAAAAGCTTAGTCTTACATGCAGTAGATTTGATACTTCTATTACTCTTTTTCACAGCCAAGGCAGCAAGAGAGGGTCTTGACAGCCATAGACAGGTTCATATGCGAAGTCCCACGTGTTTACTTTATATATTGGTGAAAATGTTTGTGGATCCAAGTACAAACTCTGATGTTCTTTTGTCTATTTATGCAGTTGTGTTGTATCCTTATGAGGAGAAGTTAATACCCCCACTTCAGAATGTCATGGAAAAACGACTTTAGAGATATTCTTTTCCTTGACCTTGTACTAGATGTTGCTTTTGATGTTCTTTATGTTGGCGATACTAGCGTCATCCACCAGAGTTTGAAGGAACGGCATGAATTGCTGAGGAAAGTAGTCAAGCCTTTAAAAGGTCGGCTCGAAGTTTTATTACCTGAGGGTGGTCTCAATGTCCACCGCCCTTCAGGTAAGGACTACTAAGATCTTAGTTGACTCAGGAATGTTGACAAGTGTGACAGAGTTAAATCAATGATAATTTTTTTTTTTTTAAGAGTGTGCTATGTTCGTAAACTTGTGTATCATTATGAGTCTCTTAGCTCTTAAATACAACTATTTGATCTTTTCTGGTACCATTAAGTCGTTTAAAAATGGAGATGTGAACATCATTCTTTTTGCAGGGGAACCTAGTTGGTCTATTGTTGTTCATGCTGCTGCTGATGTTGAGCGATTTTTCAAAGAAACAGTTGAAAACAGGTCTATTATTCTTATTCTTAATCCAGCCAAAGTTTCTCTCTCTACTAAATATGAGTGGTGAAAAACATTTGGATGGTACCTTCTTGGCTTTGTGTGAACACTGATCCTTGTGTAATCTAGCCTCTAATACAGAGACCTTAATATAATTTTCTTCACAGATGTGTGTTCTAGTTTCCAATTCAATTTTTTGTTTTGTCCTCAGAGATGAAGGAGTTGTGCTTAAAGATCTGGGATGGAAATGGGAACCTGGAGATCGTAGTGGCAAATGGTTAAAGTTGAAGCCTGAATATATCCGGGCTGGTGCTGACCTTGATGTTCTTATAATAGGTCTGTACTCTATATGGTGTTACTTTTGCTTGTTCAAAAGTGGTGTCCATTTCATTGTATCTTATTGGGGATTTGTCACATCTTTACCAGGAGGATACTATGGCTCCGGACGTCGTGGAGGGGAGGTAGCACAGTTTCTTGTCGCATTGGCTGACCGGGCAGAGGCAAATGTGTATCCCAGGCGGTAAGTATTTCTATGATTTCACATTTTCTCATAGAAGATGAAATCAAATAATCTATAGAAACTACTGAAACACTCTTGACAGAACATGGGCCATGCAGACTTTAGAGTTACATGACATCAGAATTTTTTAGTTGTTTGCCCCGACATTTCAGGTCTAACTATCAATGATAAGCTATTTTTCGTTTTCCAGATTTATGTCCTTTTGTAGAGTTGGCACTGGACTTTCTGATCATGAACTTGAAACTGTTGTAAGCAAACTGAAGCCTTATTTCAGGTGAGTGACAGAACATATCACTGGCTTTCTCATCCATTTAACCAAAAAATATTAAACTATATGGGATCAGTCAAGGTTAAGGGGAAAAGGATATAAATATAATAAAGATGCTCACTAAAATATGGCTCACGAGAACAGCTATTGGCATACATCAAAAGTAGAAGGATTTTGGGTATAATATATTGACAATGTGCACACTGTGCTTCTTTCTTTAATATTTATCACATATTGTATTTGCGTTTCAGAAAAAATGAACACCCAAAGAAGGCTCCACCAAGTTTCTATCAGGTCACAAATCACTCAAAAGAGAGACCAGATGTTTGGATTGAAAGCCCGGAGAAGTCAGTTTTCTGTCAATTATCTCCTTTTCCACAACTGAAGCAGAAGAATTTGGATTGTTGAATACTATTTTCCGTGCTCATATATTTTCTCTCTTCCCTTGTTGCAGATCAATTATACTCTCAATCACTAGTGATATCAGGACAATAAGGTCTGAGGTATGTCAATAAGATGTGAGAATGTGAAGATTAGCTAGTGACCTCTAATATTTTTTTGAATTTAATTTGTTATCTTGCAATTAGGTTTGTCGCTTATAATTCACATGCTATATTTTAAGTATAACTCTGCGTAATTTTTTAGGTGTTTGTTGCACCTTACAGTCTGAGATTTCCTCGTATTGATAAAGTAAGATATGACAAGCCTTGGCATGAATGTCTTGATGTGCAGGGTGAGTAAAAAGATCCAAAGAAATTATCCAAATATTCCTATTTTCATGAAAGTTAAAATAACCGATTTGCTTCCGCTTTATATGTCTGACTGATGTTGACTTTGCAGCTTTTGTGGAATTGGTGAACTCGAGTAATGGCACCACACAGAAACAGAAGGAAACTGAAAGCACCCAGGACAATCCGAAAGTCAATAAATCCTCCAAGAGAGGAGAGAAAAAGAATGTCTCTCTTGTCCCTTCTCAGTTTATTCAAACTGATGTATCGGATATCAAGGGCAAGACCTCAGTCTTCTCAAATATGATATTTTGTATCCTTTGACATGTTTTGAAATGAGTTTTCTTCTCTCTGCTTCATCCTCACTCGGGTACCGTTTTCTTGCCGATTGCATTTTCAGCTGTCTTCCTCTATTAGATTTAGACACCTGTTAACATGGATAAGTTCTGAAACTACTTGAACTTGCAAATTTTGACAAATTTTTCATACTACATTTTTATTTATCCCCTTGACAAATCTTACAGATTTTGTTAATGTGCCTCGGTCCTATTCTCTTGATACATTTCACAAAATGGTGGTTGAGAATGGAGGAAAGTTCTCAATGAACTTAAATAACTCAGTGACTCATTGCATTGCAGCGGAAAGCAGTGGTATGCCACTTCTTTACTCTTAAATTTTTTGTTTTGACTTAACCGTTTTGTGCACATGAGTTCTTCACAAACACAATTTTAGTAAAAGAGCATATAATGAGATACTATTTCAGGAATAAAGTTTCAGGCAGCAAAGCGTCAACGAGATGTCATCCACTTTTCATGGATCTTAGATTGTTGTTCACGAAATAAGATGCTTCCTTTGCAGCCAAAGTGAGCCCGAGCACAATTTCTTATGGTATCGATCCTTGGGTTTCTTGTGCTTTAATGTTTGCGTCTAACGGAAAAGCGCTTGTGGCCACTTTTGAAGGTACTTCCTCCACCTCACTGATGCTTCAAGGACAAAATTACAGGATGACATTGATGAATTTTCGGATTCTTATTACTGGGATTTAGACCTTGAAGGTCTCAAACAGGTAGATATGTTCAATTAGCCATCTTGGATTATACTACTTATTGATACCTTTTACTGAAATCATACCATTTCCTTTGTTTCCAGGTTTTAAGCAAAGCCAAGCAATCAGAAGACTCAAAATCCATTGATTACTACAAGAAAAAGTTATGTCCAGAGAAAAGATGGTCCTGCCTGTATGGCTGCTGTGTTTACTTTTACCCATATAGTCAAACATTGTAAGTCCCCTCTTGTTTTCTTCTTATGTTGTTTAAACATGACAGTCACCTAAAGCAATACTCATCATCCTCAATATGTCATTTTTTTCTTGAAGGAACACTGAAGAGGAAGCTCTGTTGGGAATTATAGCTAAGAGATTAGCTCTTGAAGTCTTAATGGGTGGTGGTAAAGTTAGCAATAATCTTGCTCATGCGTCGCACCTCGTAGTCCTTGCTATAACAAAAGACTCTTTGGATTTTACTTCAGTTTCGAAATGGTATGTCAAATTCTCTGTTTCTACTTTTAATCTTAGTACAACATTATAATGAAGATTAAGACTCTGTTATTTTCTCTCTTTTTAATAGTTTCAGCGAAGTGGAGAAGCCCCTTCTGTTGAAGAGAAAGCTGTGGGTTGTTAACTCTCATTGGCTAGAAGAGAGCTTGCTAAGAGAGCAAAAACTTTGCGAGGATGTCTACACTCTGCGGCCTAAGTATATGGAAGAGTCTGATACTGAAGAATCAGAGTGAGTCAACACTTTTTATGAGTTCTTATCTACAAATGATATAAATTTTAGTCTCTCACCTATATAAGGCGTGCTAATATGAAAAGCTTCCAATGATTTGTTATCTGTTTGCTTCAGTAAATCTGAACATGATACAACGGAAGTAGCTTCCTGTGATAGAGCTCAAACCGAAGAGCCAGCTTCCTCTAAAATGGAAATGAAGAGTTCAAGAGGACGGTCAAGTACTCGGGCTGTTAAAAGGGGAAGGTCTTCTACAAACTCACAGCAGCGAGTACAGAGACGCAGAGGCAAGCAGCCTTCTAAGATAGGCGGAGACGAATCAGATGAGAGTGATGCTTCTGAAGAAAAGGTTTCATCCAGACTCAATGATATAGCAGAAGAGACCGATTCGTTTGGTGGGGCTCAAACTCATAGAAACTCTAGCAGAGGAAAATCCGCAAAGCAAGGAACGTCTCGTGTGGGAAAAAGCCAAAGAGTACAGAGATCACGAAGAGGCAAGAAGGCTTCAAAGATAGGAGGAGATGAGTCTGAGGAAAATGAAGGTATGGATGACAAAGACTATGCGTCAGTTGATGCGGAAGAGATTGATGCAGATGGTACTACAGAGGAAAACAAAGGAACCCCAGAGCTTAACATAGCAGAGCACACAGAATCATTGCATCGAGAGAACAGAGTAGCAGTTGAAGAGGCCTCTAGAAATGAAAAGACTGATATGGACATGAAGGAGAAGTTACAAATCCATGAGGATCCGTTACAAGCTATGTTAATGAACATGATCCCGAGCCTCAGTCAAAAAAACACAGAGACATCAAACCGAATCACTGGGGAAAATAGAACCGCTGATGTGTATGGTGATTGTGAGTCTTCAGAGAAAAGGAAACTCGGCGCCGAGACTGATAATACTCCTGTGACTGCAGACGCAGAGGCGGATACAGTTCCTCCTCCTGTGAAGAAAAAGAAAGTCAGCTACCGAGATGTTGCTGGAGCACTCCTCAAAGACTGGTAAAAACCGTTGTCGTTTTGGACCATGTGATGCAGCTCGTGTGTTATGTATGTATTGTCTAACTCTTAGAAGCCCTCTTTACTAGTGTGTGTCTTAAGTTGGTGATACACTCATATGCAATTTGAACCACTTTGGCTTTCAGCATTTATTGTTTAGAAGCCATATCAGCAGCAGTGATTCTCTTTTCAATTGTTTCTTTTAAATTTTAACTTTCCAACTTTGTTTCACAATAATTCGACATATCGGTTATTTTAAACTCAAGAACAAGAGATACTATATACAGTAAAACCTCTATAAATTAATACTCGATAAATTAATAATCTCTGTAAATTAATAAATTTCTCCGGTCCCAACTTGGGACCAGTGTAATTTTAGGCACATTTCGATAAAATAATAAGATAATAAATTTTTTGAAAATCCTTTGTAAATATATGGTCCCATCAATATTATAAATTAATAATTAGGTAAAATTTTCAAAAAATATGTATATATAGACACATTAGTTTTTGTTAGATTTTATTTCTAATATTTTACTATATGAAAAATAGTTAGCATTCTCTTTTAATACATAATAATTATTGTTTTATTTGTAATTGATTATATAAAATACTAATTATCATGATTAAATCTTATTTTTAAATATTGTCTTGAAAATATTTTCCAAATTAGGAATATCTCTGTATAAATTATTAATTTATCGATAAATTAATACCTCTATAAATTAATAGATTTTCATGGTCCAAACATTATTAATTTATAGAGGTTTTACTGTAATAGTATTGAGAGATATGATATCTCTGAAATTGATTGGCATGGAGTGAGCGAAATAAATAATAAAATCTACTAATGGACCGTATTGATTTAACATGTAAGCATGTGAGCTTTAATAATAAGCCCTGAGAGAGATGTTTTAAATGTGTTCACACAACAAAAGATGAGCTCCCAAAAGAAGTTAACTAACAATCGTTCTCGCACACATGTATACAACATAATCGAACCATAAAGAGACTAAAAGAGTTCAAAGGTAGTCTTACTGTTTTACACAATTGCTTTTGATGTTCTCTGTTATTATTATTTTTACATTACAGGCAGACCAAACAATATTTTTCAGTAAAACATAATACTTTTATAACACAATAGTTACATTTATGTTGTGTGGTAATCAATTTTTGCTGACAAAAATAAAACGTATATCAATCATTGGGATCTAGTAAATGTCGTTTTTTTTTTCTTCTTTTTCTGTCAATGGAAACGCAAACCAATCATAAAAATTAATGTCGTATATACAAATATATTATTACACGTATTATCATTATTTATGACAAATGTGCTGTCTATTTTGACTAAAAAATACTAGGAAAGAAAAACTAACGATTCTTTCACTAAACTAAAAATTTTGTAGAGAAATGTTAAAATAGGTAGTACGAGTTCATGCACTTATGGAGATGCTAAACTGAACTCACGTTTGTTGGGCGTACAAAAATAGTAGTTGGTATCATCTACTCATCATCTCTAATATCAAGTTCTATTAATATTGCTCTCCAAGTGTAATATAGTATTGAGAAATATACTATGTTTCCCCCAAAATCAAGTTAGGATATCCAAACAATGCATAGGTTTATTATAGACATTATATATATATATAAAAAAAAAAAGACAAAAGAAGTCTTCGTGATGCCAAACAAAACGAAGGAGAAAAAAATGAAAAGAGACATAACATTTATAGTAAAAGAGAGAAAGAAAAAAAAAACCAAAAGAAGAAGAAGAAGACGAACAACAACAACAAAAAAAAAAGAAGAAGTATTAGTAAAGAGAGTCGATGCTCAAAGTAGGGCTTTGAGTTTCATTGTAAGCTCCTATTCCTGTTTCTATTTTTAACCGCAACACCTCTTGTTCTTCTTCATCCGCCTGTTCATCCAAATATCCACATTTTTACAATATAAATTAGGAAACATAGAGAGCTTCATATTATATTGTGTAACGAGACAAAAATGGAAAATACAAAAAGAAGACATTAATTAAGCCAAAGAAGAGAAACAGGTCCCTCCATTAAAGATAAAAGTCAGTATTTTTAATTAGCAATTGCGATCATAATCTTATCTCTAAGATCCAATCATTCTTGACTCTTGTTATTATTATTCTATGATTTGATTAATTTAATCTTTTATGATACTTGGCAGAATTAGCTACTACTAGTATTTTATCACGTTGTTATTTAATTCGAGCGGTTGAACAATATTTATCATATCGACGCAATCAGATTCTGCTTACCACATAGATAATATATTATTATACTTTCTTTTGTAATAACTACTAAATGGACCAAATTACATTAAATGTGTTTGGTCGCCACCAGAACCTTCCGATTAATTTAGGTTACCATTAATATATACTATTACCAATAGAGATTAAAAAAGAAACCTAAAAAAAGTAAAAGAAAATTCGTTTTTAAGTGGCCAAATTACAAAAATAAGCACACCCACAGCTTAAGTGGCCAACAAAAAAAAAACGTTACCAGATACAAACTAAGCCGAATATTTGTGTGTTATATAATATAATCATTAGTTTAATCAATAAAATCTTGCTTTAAATCAACCTGAAAGGTCCATGTCGTCTAAATCAGAGTATCAAATCAAATAAACTTTGCGTTTTGGAAAAGGTATTTATTATTCATTTCTTTTTCAGGTAAACAAATAAAGTAATAACACAACGCTCATTGCCAGCGTCACGAATGAGATATGTGGTTTATAAAATACTTAAAAACTGATAGTCCAAAATCTAAAATAAAATTTTCATATCATGGTTTACCCAAAACGAACAAAAGTATAAGAAAAAGAAAGAAATTAACCTAGTATTTACACTTTAGTAAATTTTAAGAAATAGCTGAGAAACAAAAAAAAAAAAATCTAATATTATGCACTTTACATAATTAGCATTGGATGATGGAGACTTTTAGAAAAGTTAACTAAAGTAATCATATACTATCATCTAAATGCTTCCTTTTACTTTTACTTAAAAAGTTTACTATCCACTCTTGACTAATTGCAATCATTACTTCAAATTAGTAATTAATTAATTAAAGATAGAGTGAAAGAGAAAGATGCTGACCTCAATAAAGACAGTGTGGAAGATCATCTCAGAGAAAGAGGTGAGATTGGAAGTGAGGATTTTGAGATTTAATGACTCAAATACTTCACACAGTTTTACCATTGTGTCTGTCCTCTTGTTACATGTTATACTCACCACCATTGTCCTCTCTCCCATGAATGTTACCTTCAACTTCATTAAATCACCACCCAAAACAAAACAAAACCCACCATTTAAGAAAAATGAAATATATAAGTGTCCTAAATCTATGATTTCAAAGTGAATGTAGGAAGCAGACATGACTTACTTCGAGAACTTCGATGAGAGAACTGGAAGAACCAGAATCAAGCTGCTTCATCTTCTTGGATGTGACAGGAACAAGTAAATCACGATCAAAATCTTTGCTGAAACTCAAACTACTATTTGGTGTAGATTCCAGTTCTCTGATCTGAGCTTCGAGCTTCCCTTCTTCATATTGTAACCCTTGTATGTAACTAATAGCATCTTTGATTATTGATGCTTTATCCATCTAAACAAATAAAAAAGCAAACCATTAGTAAGCTTGGATCTTGCAAGTAGAAAACAAATCAAGAGTTTTAGAAAGGAACCTTAGTTATATTGGGAACAACTGCTCGAAGAGCGAAGAGTCTCTGGTTAAGTTTTTGTCTTCTGTTTCTCTCCGACACAATATTCTTAGATGCCGGCGACGAAGCAGCTCCATCCGGCGAACTCGAATCATACGACCCAGAAATCGCTTCCTCCAAAGGCCAGCTGATTTTTCAAAAACAAATTATCAAAATCTCAAAGTTGGAAAGTACTCAAGAAAAAGAGAGAGAGCGAGGGAGACAAAAAGAGAAGAATGAAAGAACCTGTCGTATTCGAACTCTTCGTTTTGGAGGAAGGAGTTAGGTTCCCAGTAATTGCTAAATTCTTGGTCGATAGTATTCTCCATTTTCCGACAAATTTCAAATCCCCAACTGTCTGGTTCGTTTCGTTGGTCTCTCTTGTCTCTCTCTCTCTCTCTCTCGAATGGTGAGCTTTATATAGACAAGGCGAAAGGAAAGAATGAGAATGAGACAAACCAAAGTCTTGGGAGACAACAACGTAGATTACCAGTTATACACCATCGTTGTATCTTACCAAAAGAAAAAAAAATTATGTCCATTATTAGACATGAAAATGAGATCTATAGTTACAGTAATTGGGCAATACAAAAATCTAGATATTTCCCTATTAAAATAAAAAGATAAAATGACCAGCAGTATATTATTATATTAATTTCACGTTGATATTCGACACGAGGGATTATTTTATATTCTAATAAACGATTCTCATACCTTATTGAAAAATTTAAAATATGTCACACTTGTCAATTTTAAAACACTGTGGCACTAAAGAATATTAGAATTAATCGAAGTTTAGAACCGTGACCAAAAGAAAATTTCAGAAACACACGACTACTTCAAACAAAAAAAGCGGAAAAAATGACAAAATTAGTGAAACAAACAAAATAATATAAACATAATAATTGATTCGACGCTGGAAATACTTGTAACAAGATCATAACTTATACATACAATTGTATATATATAATCCTAATACATAAATTAAAGAGAAACCCAAATACTTTATTTTTTCAAGAAAAAACGAAATATGTCAGATAGTCAAAGAGATCACACATTCACACCGAAACAGCAACGAAGTGATCATTCAAAGCATCCCAAACGAAATTTCGGTGTTTCTATTCACATATGTTTCGACAGTGCTATTTGTCCTCAGGACCTCACGAAAGCTGACGTTATTAAACTTAAACGAATTTTCGACCATCTGAAAAACGTTTTTCACGACAACAGACTCAAATCTATCATATGCAAGGAATGAGACTCAGAAAATTCTCAGACAAAACATCCAAAGATGGGTTTTTTATGTCAGGACAAGATAAGTACCTTAAATGTCTTTGCCCCTTTATCCTTTTTTCATTTCAGATATGTATCGGAAGTTTCCAGATTACTTGCTCGTCTATCTTGCTCAAGTCTTGGTCATCGAGACGTTTCCACGTCTTGATAAGTTCAATTCCTGTCCATGTGTCTCTTCCTTGCCCGAGTTTAGCCTCTATCACTCTTGCTCTTCTGTGCCAATTTGGTCTTCCGTAAGCATGGTATCCGAATCCTCCACCATAACAAAACCATACCCCTTTTAGATTTCCGCAGAAATCATTGACATGGTCGTGTCCAAAGAACGCAGCTTTTAAATTTCCCATCGATACAAAGGTCTGTAAGACTCCCGACTGAACAACGGAGCATGCCACACCCTCCTGAAACTGCCCAATAAAGGGTGTGTACCACAGATCACGGACTTCCAGGATTGGGATGTGGAAGAAGGCTATCGCTGGAGGAATACCGGGAATCCCCTGGTTATGATCCTGTTTAGTCAGTGAGTGTCTTTAGAGGTAAGAATCTTGACTAATATGTAAGTATGATGAAAGATCTAATATGTGAGCTTTGAGAAACGTTTAATATCATTACATGTTTAGAAGTATCTTGAAGCCAACGAAGTTGGGATTCCTTGATCCATCCATAAGTTCTTCTACCTTGGACTATTTCTCTATCTCCACTGTCAAGAAAGAAGAGGTCAAAGACAGTGCTATTTGACAGCTCGGAACCAGGTGCACCGTGTACTCTGAGGTGGTAATTCCCAAAGCCGTCAATTGATCTCACTGTGCCTCCTTTGATTTCATCTTCGACTGGTGGATTGATTTCCGAGACAGAAAAATCCATAAGAGAAAGGAAAGTCATCAGTTCTTCACGGTCCAAAGTGGATTCTTGGTCATGATTTCCTAAAATGGCAGCCCATGGGATTCCATATTCAATAGCTGGACCAATGGCTTCAAGAAGGGATTCAGCTGCATCAGTAGTGCTTGATCCAAATATGTTATCCCCTAATCATCAAAAACATTAATTAAGCTGCATCAATTAGTTATCATCTAACTTAAACACACATTGATGTCTACAGCAAAACATGGAGCTCTCGCTTCAAACATTAGGTACCTCAATAGATCTCACTTGTAAACAAAACCTAGCATACAGTATAAATACAGATCAACCAAATACTTCTCCCTTGAGCTGTCACAGAATCTACTCTACACTCCAGACTTAAGTATATACATAACCTACCTAACACACATATTCATATGAGAATCCACAAGTAAAATCAATAAAAATTTACCAGTAAAGGCAATCAAATCAGGTCTCTCAGCTTCAATCATCCTTCGAAGGAACCGAGTGGTATTAAGATCAGAACAGTAGTCGAATTCAAAATCCAACACATCTCTACATCTAGTTATACTTCCCATTCCGAAATGCATATCCGCGACCTATGGCAATCAATAATCAGAGAATTGCACGAGTCTAGAAACAGAGAAGAGGAAAAACAAAACTTACCTGGAGGATTTTGAAGGTGCCATCGTCACGGAACCGTAGAGGAAGATTCGGGGACCTCTTCAGACGGATGTTGTTATGATTGATGTGTAACTTATGCGAGATTTGGGATTCGATGAAGTAGAGAAGTGATACGATTAAGGTGAAGTAGAGAACAGTGTGCTTCCAGTTTCCAATTGATGTTGCTGAGCTCATCATCTCTTTTGCTCTCAGACGGAGAAGACGGTGATGATGATGAATCTTTTTCAACGTTTTCTGAAATTTGATTTCAAGTTCGGGAACCAAGCTCGCAGTCGCAGAACTCGCCGCTACTAGCTTTTCGCGTTTGGTATATTACAGTTTGAATTAATCGCAGTGTTAAGCCCATTGGGCTTTATCGCTTCACACTCAGCCCACTATATTATTGATTCGTTTTTTTTTTCTTGTCTAATATTATTGCTTCGTTTAATATCTATTTTCACATTCTATAAATTTTTATAAGATTTTATTATTCTTATATAGTTATAATAATTTTAAAATCTCCAAAAAATTCATCACCATAAATTTTAAAATGTGTGTCAGACAAAAATTAAAATTAATTCATACTTATAGATAACCCAAAAAAAAGTTTGAAATTTCTATAATCAAACTTAAAAGTTTGTCACACTATCAACATCGACTTTTTAGATTTAATTCATTTTCATCTATATCCTAAGTATCTCTTCCTTTTTCAAGAAACAAAGACTTTTTTCATCAAGCATATAACTCACTTTGAATAATTGGTAAAATCATGATACAACTGTTTTTTTAATCAGCACAGTGGATAAAAGAAATCTGAATAAAAAACTGTAAATTACAACCATGAGAAGCTAATACATGAGCAACCGAAATACCGAATTACAAACTCTATTACAAAACACAAACGACATGGTAGTAAATTTTTGGGACCAAGCTAAGATATCCCAATAAACTGCTTCAATTGAATCTTTTGATTTTTGTTAATTTATCGTCATTATATTATAGTATTTTCTGGATCAAGCTATCTTTTGAATCTTCTTATTTTTATTCCATTGTTGTGTAGAACTAATAATATCTACAGCATTCAAGATGGCTATCTCTTAAATTACATGTATAAAAATAAGTGGTTTTGAAAAACTGAAAAGCAATCCGAAATTTAAAAACAAAAACACATTGTCCCCAAAATTAAAACGCATTTATATTACATTCGGAAAAGAAGAAAAAAACGAGTTACACCAGTCAAACCCCCACATTAGTAATGGAAATTTTACATATTGAAAAAAGGAAAAGAACAAAATAAAAACAATAAAAAACGAAAGATGGTCTACTCGAACTTGGAAACTTGGACTTTGTTCGGAAGAAATGTACCCATGTACCCACCAACACCCCCACCATATCCTTTGTTGTCAACTATACCCCCAAACACCATCCTAATTACACCCGTATCCTTTTCCCCGCCCTTTTTAACCGTTAGTAACCCCGTTTGAAATACCTCCTTTAACCAACTTTCAAACGCACCGTTTCGAACGTAGCAGCCGCCGCTGCACAGCTCCTCCGCTAACCTCTCCTCCACGCTAAACCTAATCCCGCCTCTCTCTTCCCCATCTGGAAATACCTCCCTGAAAGCTGCTGTTATCATCGCCTTCTCGATTCCTGGTTCACATGACCGGTTTAGGACAAACCGGTTTTGAATCCGGTTCAGAAAGTTGCTGCAAGAGAACTCCGTATCCTCCTCCTCTCCGGTTAAATCGCTTGTGATTGGACTGATCTCACCTTCTTCTTCTTCAGCTTTTATGTTCAGGTCCAGGTAAGAGCTATTGATACTCGAGCATACTTCCTTCTTAATCCAAAACCGATTCTCTATCTCTCCGGCTTTAGAATTCTTCCCCTCCCTAACCGAGATATCCGACTCGGGTTTTCTCTTCTTTCCCGGACTCTGTGCCGTGATCTCCAAACCAATTTGCAAAACAGAGTCTATGTTTCTCGCGTTGTTCGAATCCTCCTTTGTCAAAATAAAGATCACTTGGCGATGATCAATACCAGCTTTGATCCTTCGTTTCTCCTCAAACCGATCAGCAAGGAGTTTCAAGAAACGAGAATCCGCCAGATCAATGTCTTCAATCAAGAAGACAACCTTGTCATGGTTCTCTAATCCGCAAGCAAGTAGCGTTTCCGAGCTGGCCTTTGACTCGTTGCCTTTCTTCTTAAGGTCAATATGAACCAGAGACTCGAAAGATCCGAATACAGATTCAGATACAGTACGAGCTAATCTCCTCTTCCCTGCTGTGTCCCTGCCCTCGATCATGATCCAACTGTCTTTCTTCTTTGACACGCAATCTATTAAACTCTCAGCAATTAGACGCAATGTCACAGTTTGACCTGGAATACTCTCCTCCAAAGCTTTAACCAAAGCACTGATCTGCCTTCTCGTCTCTGTTAAGGAATCTGATCGAAACAGAGAACTCCCCAAATCGAGAGTGATCGTCTCGTTTCCCTTGTCAACTTCAGCTTCATTGATTGACTCACCCTTCTCATATTCATTTCCACCCAAATCAAACTCAAGAGTGCAAGAGTTCTGACGTCTGAATTTGGCAATCGAGTTTGTACTTCGCTGGTTCGGCTTTAAACCCAACGAATCAATGAGAGAAACAGATTTAGAAGACTCATTTGATGATCCATAAGGTAAACCATAGGGATAGTTTTTTCCCATCATGCTCAATTGTCCTGTCTGACTATGTAGAGTTTCACAAAACTTGTTCCATTTTCTCCTCAGTGCAATTAACTCTTCCTACAACACAATCAAAATACAAGAATTAGATCTTCAATTTACCGCTGATACAACAATTTATTCCAAGGAGCTTAAGTTCAAAATATTATACCCTCTGTGAAGAATTGTCTGCATCATGAGATTGAAGCCAAGAAGGCAAGAGCTTTTCTTGGTTAGCTTTAAGGGCTTTTGCTTCCCTCTCAAAGCTAGTAACACACTCAGGGCAACAACTCAGAACAGAGCTTATTGTGTCTTCTTCCTCAGCTTTATTATAACCAGAAAAGGACCTTGTTGCATTAACACTAGTCATGTTCCGTGCCTCATGTCCACTGCAAGAAACAAACGGTCAAAAACCAGTGGTCAGTGGCGTTATTGTAAAATAACATCTGAAAAACAAAACAGAAAAGCAAAAAAGAGTTTTTGGATTGTTGTTAAAAGAGCTCTGTAGACTACAGGACAAGATGTTTCCCTAATATAGAACGGTCTCTTAGCTTTCAGACATAAAAGAAAAAACTTGAGACTAATTTAACCAAAGTGGTAAAAGAGAGTAAAAGTGCCCACACATTGCTACAAAACAAAACAAGAAAACATATAATTCAAAAAGTTCCGAGCTTTATTATCTTCTGGTTGCAGGATATATTCTCTACGATGTTTTAATTTTGTCTACA
Source organism: Capsella rubella (assembly GCF_000375325.1). Lineage (NCBI taxonomy): Eukaryota > Viridiplantae > Streptophyta > Magnoliopsida > Brassicales > Brassicaceae > Capsella > Capsella rubella. The sequence goes on along the minus strand of NW_006238916.1, from coordinate 9,269,730 downwards.
AGCAATGAACATTGAATAAATAATACATACACCAATAATATCTAAAACGCATATTCTCTAATCCGTTACTAGCTATCTATCTTGAAATTCTAATATCCAAAACTTCTGAAACGAATAAAAAGTGTCATATCTCTATAATTTAGCCTACACTTAGGTGGACTCCTATGTAGGTCCAATTTTATAAAAATTATTTTATTATCAATGAAACTGTATATGTGTGAATGGACAGGCGTGGACACAGAGGGTTTTGGCTTCAATGAGACACTGATCTGAGTGAGTCAGAGAACAAAGACAGACTCAAAAAGGACCATTTTCAAGTAAGCACTGCGAAAACACAACATAATTTTCAAAAAGTGAATTATCACATTATTATTTTTGAAACTAGACACAAAGATTCGATTTTTTTGTAAGTTTAAACATAGATATACTAGCTAGTGTCACTATCTACGCAATCCCTTTTTGACCAACATCACAAAAAGAGTTCACTTTTGTGAAAAAATAGACTGATATATATTTATTTTCATTTTACTTTGTTAGAGTAATTAATGGTAAAAAGTAAGAAAGAGAGTTTACCTTGTCGCATGAAGGCTTAAGCCAAGATTAGCAGACGAAGGGACAGAGACAGGATGAAGTGCCCACAGTGTTTCTAGCGAAGGTTGTCTCATTTGACATCTCATGTATGTCTGAAACGAAGCTGTTCCCATTACCCAAACCCTTCGGATTTTGCAATCATCATCATCGTCTAATTCGTCGTTAAACTCAGCGATTAGTTTTCCCATTTCTTCAACCATATGATCCAATGGACTGTAAGATGAAGAAATCTCATCGATTCCACCATTGTTGTTGTTGGTAATCTCTTTGACTGTCCACTTTAAGTCACCAGCGAAGATAATGACATTTTTGCCACTCGTCGTGAGAGAAATAACTTTCTTCCTTAACTCCTTTATGTTCGTCTCTACGTCTTCTCTCCTCATAAACTTGGACGCCATTGGTGAAAACTGAAACTTTACGAAATGTGTTTGCTTTAAATCACCAGTCTGATCGATTTCTCCTCTCTCTAGCTTTGCCATTAGCTCTGAGACGAAACCTTCAGTGAACGCAACTGAGTCTCCGACGATCACTGGGTTCCTCTTCTTCGTTTTTTTCCTCAGAAGAACATCAACGACGAGTTTCAGATCGATTTCTCTCAGGCGCTGTTGATGATGATGATGAGAAGATGAGGAGGAGATTAGAAGTGGGTTTTGGTCGGGAGATTGGTTTAAGAAATGGGTTTGCCATAGAGGGAAGTTAGGGTTTAAAAAGTTGAAATCTTTAGGGTTTTGGTAGTGTTGAAATCGGTTGATGTTGTTGTGGTGGTGGTGTTGTTGTTGATCGGGAGAGTTTGGAGAAGAGAAAACTCCGACGACGGAGCCGCCGTAGAAGACGGAGGAAACGGAGCAGTCTTCGACGCAGTTTTTCACGGCGGTGCTGTTAAATCCAGCTTCTCTCATGACCCGACTCACGCTCGGGTCATCAAGAATGGATATGACTAACTGTTCGAGCTCCACCTTGACAGCAAGAAGCTGCGTTTGTTGCGTTTGAGGCTGCGTTTGCGTTTGCTGTTGTTGTTGTTGCTCGATACAGCCTCTTCGTTGGTGAGCTTGAGCTCTTTTGAGTGCAGCAACAAGAGCGTTTGCGAGAGAAGGCTGACCATGGAACATAGGACCAGGAACAGTGGGAAGCCTGTTGAGTGCGACATTGAAACATAGCTCGAGAGCTCTGCACTGAAGAGGATGGTTTTGGTTATGGTGATGATGATGATGGAGACGAGAAGGGGCGAACTGGTAATTAGTTGAAAAACCAGGGTGAGATTTAATGCAAGCCCTTCTCAGTAGACTTGTCCTTGATGACAATAATGTAGCTGCGACATGGAGAGGAGTGACCTGAACAATAAAAACAAAAACTTTAAAACATTGATAAAACATCACCAAAAAGATCAAAACTTTAGAACATTGAACAAGATTGAGTTAAGAACCTGAGCATGGCCTCTTCTCCTAGCTAAAGTGAGAGAGTGCTTCAAAACAGAAGCAGCCTCTGTAGTGAGTGTCTGTTGAATCGTATAACCACCTGTTCGCATAACTTGTAAACCCTAACCCTAACCCCCACCCCCCACGATTTTGAAATTGAAAAAACCTCACTCGAAAGCTTTCTGATTTCACTTAAAGCTTCTAATCCAATCCCAAAGTTTCCTCCTCTAACCACCACCCCGAATAAGATAAACCCACAAGTGAAAATAAAGCAGAACAGGAAAAAAGGAACTTCCTTTCTTATGTTTGAAGACTGAAGAAGAAGAAGAAGACACTTGAGAGAGATAACTCAAGTAGAGAGGAACAGATCTTTGTAAAAAGTCCCTTAAGAGAAGAAGACGAAGATAAGTAAGAGGAAAAAAATGGAGA